>NC_057687.1:424154-450790 GCF_014466175.1 Vespula pensylvanica
AAGAGAGACAAACTTTCCCAAGCTTATGATTCGAGTCAAGTACCTTTCGACGAAGCCCTTCACCCTTCGCATCGTCGGCGTGTGTGAAACGTGCGTGAACACGGCGGTCGCTACAATAACGTTCCCGATCCCTTCGCAAAACTGTGGTGGTCTCAAGTACTATCGATAAAAGTGCCATTCGCAAAATTTTGACGTTCGACGGCCACGAGAACGTACGAAAAAATTGTGAAAAGCCAGTTGCTTACGAAAAAGAAAAATCGAAAGGTCTATTGTACGGTTTAAAACAAGAACAACGTGAAATATACGAAGGAAAAGGTGGAAGAATGAAAAAAAAAATTTTTTCGATCTGTCTATTGTCGAAATCCCTTTTTATATGGAATTCCACGTGGATCGATTTGAAAGGACCAAGAGTTATTCATGTACGACCATTCAGGGTCGATCGATCAAGCGATCTTCGACAAGAATATTTTTTCCCGTCGTCGCCATGGTATTAAGTAAAAGCCCACCCATGGATCCCGAATCGATCTTAAAACACGGACAAGGTCGCGATATTAATCAGTTATGTCTTGAGATCATCGTTAGATTTAATATATGCTTGTAATCTTAATTTTATTATGCAACGTATATGAAATAATAGTAATAATATATATAATTATTTATTCATTATATATATAATAACTAGTAATAAATAGTAATATATTATATATATATGTATGAAATTATTTATCCATTTATATTCCAAAGTAATTACATTCGAGAATTTTTTATATCATTTAATTATTTGGCTTGTAACAAACGCTATGTCAAGCAACATTACTCAAACTTATTCACTATATATTCATTATATATATAATAATTAATAATAAATAGTAATATATATATATATATATATATATATATATATATGAGTACTTACATTCGAGAATTTTCTATATCATTTAATTATTTCATGTGGAACAAATACACTATTATATTTGCTATGTCAAGCAACATTACTCGAAAACAAATAATAATAATAAGAAAGAGGTAAAATGCTTTTTCCATGTCTTTGACTACCCTTCTACCTTTCTTTGACCGAACTTTGTACGTTGGAAGCAACCCCTGTAGTCTCAACCCCCACTGTTTGGACAAATTCGATCTTATCTTCGGAATTTTTCGACGTATGAAGGAACGAAAGCGAGAGAAAAAATGTCGAAGAAAGAGAAAGCGAGATTCGATCGAGTCGAGCTCCTGAGAAGGGGCCATTGATCTTTGAAACGTCGACTGTTACACCGTAACACACCGTCTTTTCATTTCTCTCTTTTTTCTTTTTCTTTCTTTCATGAGAAAAATCGATTCTTGCTAGGTCGATTTTTGGTAGATCTTGCGGTTTATAGAATATCGAGCATTTCTCGACGATCGAGTTACCAAATCCTCAGCAACTTTTCCTTTTCATTTCTAGTAGCTGAAAGTCAAGCGCTATTGCGGCAGGTAGAAATATATTAGACGGGTATTTCCACGTGTGTCACGTCATGCGTGAAAAATATATATCGGAGTCTTTGCTTTAACACTCATACAGCGAATTTACCGTCGACGTTAAAGCCTTCAAAACGAAGTATCGAATTTCGAGATTGTAACGACAATTATGATCTCTCGGTCGACCGGAAATCAAAAATACGCTTTTAATGTTACTCGTTGGTCTTCTCGATCTTTCGAAAGGATGTAGAGTGTCCAGTTTCGTTCGATCCTTATTCTCACAGGTGCGATCGAAATACGAATCGAATTTTATTGTCAATCTTTGGATCAGAGGAACAAAAAAGTATTCGTTCTTGTTGAAAGAAATACGAAATGTTAGTTTTCGAAACGTTTTTAGTATCCACTCGAGTGATCTATATTCCAATGCAAATTCTTAAAGCTGTTCTTAGGTCTAACCGATATTTTGGAGGACGCATCGCGACGGTGAAGACGAAGAGAACTACGTCGTTCGTATACGGGCTATTTGAGAACTCGAGAGACCATTCTAAGGGGTGTTTTTCGAATATACTCGTTGCACAATGTAACACTATCCCCCGGCCTTTTGTAAGAGCGCGTAGCCTTGGAGTATCTTTAATGCGGAACTGAGCAAGAGCGTGCCCTAGAAGATGTATTATTTTTTCATGAATAATCCCTTTTGTTGAGTGTTAAAGAGAACTGGTATAGTAGGACTATAGCCTTGAGTGGTGTTCTTGGATCGAAAAGATTTTTACTGCTATCATATCATAAAAATTCATATCGAATAGAGAAGGAAGTGTAATGACATATTGCTAATAAAAAATATTTTTAATTTAGTTTACAATTTATTTTATAAGAAGAATCTATTTTATTATCTAAGGAATTATAATAGGGAAAGTCGTCAATGGCCGTCGATAAATTTAACAAGAACTTGATTATATTTTAACAAATGTCCGACTATATGTTTAAATAAAATATTCTATCGTACTTTTCTATTCGATACTTGATCGATGGAGTTAAATTTGATAGGAAGCTGGTATAATTTCTAGGTTGGGTCAGTAGGACGTCTGAACTAAACTGATTTTTTACGAATAGCAAAAAAAAGGAAATTATCTGAAAAGCTTCTTTCACGACAAAAGGAAAATGGCAAATTCCATAATGTTTTGACGCGTGTCAGAAACTTCCATACCAGCTCGTTAGCATTTATTGTTCAGCGTAGTCCGCATTTCCGGTAATGGTTATCAATGCGGACTCGTCGTTCGGAGAAAATTTATATTGCATCTGCAGACTCAAGTGACTCGCGCCATTTGTATAGCGATAATTTACATGGGGATGAACTCTGACCTCTCACGCTCGGGGACGCTATCTTTCTCTCTCTATTTTGTTTAATTTTTTTCTCCTTTAGTCGAGACTGCTTTCATCTTTTGCACTTACTTACGTTTTTAAATCTCTAAATTCATCGAACAAATTCGTTCTAGTTCTATCGGTTTATTCAAGTGAATATTGATTGATGAACTATTAAAATATACTAACAAAATTTAATAGCGGTCGTGCATTCGAAAATACAGACAGAATTTTATTGCTTTCTATAAATAATATACATGCAGATTTTCTGATATATTGAAATACGCCGAGGAAGATCGAAAAAGAGAACTTTGGTATATACTCGTGTTATTTTTCGAAAGATCGAAGTGGATTTTCGTTGGAATCGGACATTTTACCGTGCGTCTGTGTTTTGTGTTGCACAATGAGGTCCTGGAGTGTCTTTAGTACATACAGTAGCGTTGTATTGAATGGTCGGCGCTCACAAATGCGCAGCAGGGTGTCCTGTTCTCTTGAGATTTGCTACTCGATATGAATGTAGACTTAAGATGAAAAACTAATGTCCCTTTTCTCCTGATATTTCCATCATTTCTACGGTCAATATATCTTCGAACAAACGAAAACTTAATATGTTTATTGCTGTGAGAATGTTACATTCGAATAGGACGATAGGCGGTAGATTTTTATCTTACAATACTTTCCTACCTCGACTATAAATGTGTAAAACGAAAGTTATAAAGTGAATCGAGAATTTCGTCGCGATCTTTTGACTTTCTCGTTCTTATTATTTGTTAAATGTGACTCTCGTACGTTCCATTTTAATTAATTTAATTGATATCAGCATTAGACGATGTATATTTTTTTTTCCTTAATTATTTTATTTATATATACAATATATTGTTTGGTATAAAAAATACATTCTGTGCTATTGTTTTTTTTTTTTTATCATTAGCAGATTTGAGAGGATGATATTATTGTTTTATGATCTAGATTTTGATCTTTTGATCCTCGAGTCTTAACTATTTTGGAATATATAAATTAAATTTTATGCAAAATAGTTACAGTAATGAAAATGTTAAAAATTTAGAGTCATCATTAGCATTCGTAAAAATTAACTAGATTTTGTCACTTTTCGTATTAAGATGTAGAAGTAGTGTCGGTAAAAACGTTTGTCGTGACGTAAGACTACGATACGGACATCTAGTGAACGTCTTACAAATCATAAATAAAAATTTTTATTGTAATTTATAATTACTGTTTATATTAGAAATTATGAAATGAAGAATCATTTGGAAAAATGATATTCTAATAAAACACGTATTTTTTTTATAGGAAACATGTCTACGTTCTCTGCAAAACGAATAAGATCTACCTTACTATGTCTCGATAGAGAAGAAAATACAAATGAAAAAAGAATCGATATACCGTTCGTCGATAACGAACCATTCAGGTAATATTAATCATCAGAAAATAATAAACCATCAGAAGATATTAAAAATAAATAAAAAGATAAACCAATCATATTTTATTTTTTAAACATATAAACATAATATTGTTATTTTTCGATTAGGAAAATGTTGATACGTCAAATCGAATATACGACTCTGATGATAATACAGAAAATTTGTTCTGGGGAATTTCCAAATGTATTTGCTCCAAGTAACTATGATAAAATAGAATCCCTAGAATATGAAAATGATGTTAATGAATCTGATGGTAAGACATTGGAATTCGATGAAATCAAATCTATAGCGTATACGACAGATAGTATGGATTTTTGTCGCAAAAGAAGTAAAAATAAACTGGCCTTAATGATGAAAGTAATGGCTATGTCCCATCGATTATTAATTACAAATACTACAATCACTAGGCGATCTTTTTACTATGATTTAAAAAATGACATAGCAGGTATTTTGGTTCCTACGCAAAAATACATAGATTTAGCTGTGTACGATGTCGCTGAACTTTTAGATTGTGCACCATGGGATTTGGGTGAGTATATTTTAATAATTTTATATTTATATAATTATAAACATTGTATAGATTCTATAGATTATATACATAATACGATAGAAATTATATGTATATAGATTATTAACTTTTAAGAAACGATCAATGTGTATTTCGTAGGTCTCATTGCTACGTCCAAGGGTTTAGTAGCAGGAAATTTAACCCTATACTTCACGGACAACCAGATTATCGATTGCAATGTTCCAGGAGGTGCACTTATTCCTCAGATAATTTCAAACATTATCTCGATTCGTGCAAAAGCAAAATTCGTTTTGATAGTCGAGAAAGATTCGATATTTCAAAAATTATTAGAAGAGAATACTACGGATTTATTGAGTTGTATATTAATCACAGGAAAGGGCTACCCTGATATTGGTACAAGGATGCTAATTAAATTACTTTCTGAAAAACTAGATATTCCAATTTATATTATCGTAGATGCTGATCCCTTTGGTATGGATATCATGTGCGTTTATCGGTAAATTTCATATGGTTACAAAATGTTTATCAGACCTTTTACAGACTTTTGTCGAATCTCTTTTTTCAATTTTCTATTTTTTTTAGCTTCGGATCTTCAACACTATCGAAGAGAAACGATAGTTTAGCTTGTCCCAAAATTCGTTGGCTTGGTATTCACCCCTCGGAATTGAGCGTATTAGGGGTGAAGACTAGTTTGTTGTCCGAAAGGGATTTATCGAAATTGACATCTATCAATAGCCGTCATTACATGACGGAGACGCTGTTAAGACAAACAAGAATAATGCGAAGGGGTAAGGCCGAGATAGAAGCTGTATCATCTTTCTGCCGTAATTTCCTGACAGCTACCTATATCTCACGAAAAATCAAAGGAAACGATTATATCTAATTTGTAACAAGGACAAGATCGTTTAATCTTCAAAGGGATAATTCACTTATTAATTCTTATATTAATTCATACATATACATATGTATTTCATTTATTCTTTAATCGGTATCAATAAAATTATTTAATTATTTTTCTATTATAAATAAATTTGAAATACGTTTCATTGAAAACATTTGGTACGTTCTGATATTTGGTAATTAATTTTGGTACTCCTTCTGAAAAGATGGTCAATAAATTAATTATGATCGATATATTGTTAATAAAAGATATTTACGTCCTGCTTTTTCGTATCTAAATGTTCCGTAACTTTGTCATCTTCACTATCGTTATCGTCTAAGATAATAAGTTGTGGAATTTTATGAAACGATCCAAGGAAGATGATACTGCTGTCGGAGGACCGATTGGAAAGATTTTCGAATTTATTATTCGCTGAACTCATTTCTCTTAGAGATTTTGAACGAGTTGCGTACGGGTGCTTGTGAATACTTTCAAAAAGAAATAATAATTATTCGTAAAATAACGAAGAACTATATTCAACATTTTTTTGCAACTCAACATTTCTTTCTATTTCTCTATTTCTGTTTAGGTTACCGAGAGATCGTGCAAGTATCACTAAATCTCTGCTTGCTTCTGCTCAACCGTAGATCTTCTTGCGAATGATGATTTTTTATCGAAACTTTCTTTCTTTTGGGTTGACGTATATCCATGGTTCAATTCTATTCTTGATCAAATTTTATCGATAAAGGTTAACACTTTTCCAATTTATTCATTGATCGCTATTAACTTTTTTGACATATATCCATATCAATATCGTAATTGATAAAACGTAAAGAAAATAATATAATATCTGTGAAATTTCGTTCGCATAAAGCTTTTCAGAGAAGTTCAAAGAGAATTATGAGATATAATTTTATCAATCACGCACGAAGTCAGTTGACGGTAATCGAAATTGGTGCGAAGTTGATTCGTAAATGATAGGAAATAAATGACAGACTATCAGGTAATGTAACAGTTTATTGAAAACACTTTTGTTCGCCCGATGTCCGGAGCGATCCTCGCTGATATTAAAAAACGCAGAGTCTTAATAACATGATTATCTCATGGATGTTACATGGAAGGTAACTTGGACGATATTCGTGAAACCAGCGTTTTCTTTATTGATTCTCGTATGTACGTGTTAACACGATTCAAAATTGATAGGCACGTTCGAACAATAATTAATAAACGATCGCCGAATAAATATTTAATTTCCCGAATCTTTGCGTTAAGAAACGTTTATCGTTAGTAATAAATATCTCGAGTACATACGATACATTTATATATATATATAAAGAAAGAAGAAGAAAACCGAAAAGAAAAAGAAAAAGAATTACACACGAGAATCAGGAAGCGTCCATTGACGTGCACACACAAATTCTGCGTGTTCCGATTGGCCGATTTCACGGATATTCCTCGTCTACAGGTCCGTGCGAATATCGCAAAAAGTCGAGTCGAAACAATCAGCGCGTCTCGTTTCGCGCTCGGAGGCGATATTTGTTACTCCTTTTTTGTTTTTCTTCATTATCGATATTATTATTATTATTATTATTATTATTATTATTATTATTATTAATTTAATTATTTATTTATTCATTTATTTATTTATTCATTTATTTATTTAATTATTTATTAGATAGGATGATGAAGCAATCGTCCGTGTGTCTCGAGAGAAGCTTATGTTGAACAATAAGGACCCTAGTCCCATTCGACTCAACCTTATCTTCATTTCTTTTCTCTTCGAGCGAATATAATAATTAGTATATAAAAACAACTTTTCTTTCCTATTTTTCTTCATTGATTCGATTTATACAGTCGATAATCTTTTATTTTTTTTTTTTTTGGAGCAGCGCTCTCGTCGCTTTTCGACTCTACGTCGCGTTCGAATAGGCGACTTTTAAAACGTTTCTGTTTTTTCTTTTATTTTTCTTTTATACTCGATCGATTTTCGGACGTTCTGACGTAAAAATTTTGCGAATATATTATCTGGATGACACCTCGATTATCCGAAACGAATAGCGAATGTCGAGTAAGTCGATAAGAAAGAAAAAGAGAGAGGGAGAGAGTAAATATAATGTAAAATAAACAATATCTTTCATTTAGAAACTAGAAGAAATTTAAAGAGAGAGAAAAAGAGAGTTAGGATAATATAGAACAGAGAATTTTGCAAACTTAGAAATTAATTTAGATGTGCCTTATACGAGCAAATAAATAAAACAAACAGAAACAGCAGCTATAAATAAAATAATTACTTTTGAACGTCATATTAGAAATCAACTAATTCTTGAAATTCTTCTGTTTAGCAAATATAATTACTCGATTACTTGAGATTTAGATCACAATTAAGGATTTTGATTAATATAATACGTCTTTGTAAAGGAAATTCAAGAATCGAAAGATCGCGTTTCGGATAATCCAGATCGATTACGTTTTTCAAACATATCGCTCTAATTTATTATTCGTATTGATTTTATTATTCGATTCTTCGCACGGGCCCGATTCTTGCGTCGGGTTCCGCATTAAATTATATTTTTCCTGGTATTACTGCGGGTGTATGTGTGTATTATTTTTTTTTCGTGTACATGTAAATGAACATAAGTTCTTCATTATCACTGTATCTTCTCGTGTATGTACGTATGTGCGTGTGTATAATTTTTTTTGTCTTTATAGCCTAGCGGCGATATAATACGTTACCAAAAGCTATAGATATCCTTATGCGCAGCTACCAAGGTTTTCATTTTTATTTTTATTTTCTTTTTTTTGGCGAATAACTTCATATTTCGCATACTTTTTTTTTGTCTTTTTTTTTTGCGTGCCTGCGGCCATCCTCCTTCGCGATCGTGTGTTAATTAATTCGATACCTATATGCTTATGTTTAATTCGCCGTCTACCCCCATCCCCCCACCCTACTAACCTCTGTCATTTTTCGCATTAAATTTACTATACTTAATAATTGATTGTGATTTTAACATTCTCTCTTTCTCTCTTTCTCTCTCTCTCTCTCTCTCTCTCTCTCTCTCTCTCTCTCTCTCTCTCTCTCTCTCTCTCTCTCTCTCCTGGGATCAGAAGATTCACGCATCGATCATTCGTGACTTTCAAGTTTCTCTAGCGAAAAAGGCGGAAACTTTTTGTTTTCTCTTATTTTTCGTCTTTTCTGTTTTCTTCTATACTTTATCTTCTTCGGGTTATAATGTTGTCGTCTGTGCACGTTAATTAAAGAATTAATGCTCAAGCGACGTCTCTCGTCTCTCTCTCTCTCTCTCTCCTCCTCGAAAAAAACTCTAGCTGAGACGAGGGATTTCGTAAAAACGAATTTGTCAACTTCTTTTTTTTTTCAAAGTTACCACATAGAATTTCCAATTTTCTCGATAACTTTTGACTTATTCGGCTTATAAAATAACGTCACAGAAGTTTACAAATTTCTTTTCGGAAAATTCACTAAGGGTTTCGCTAAGAGGGATCTCAAATCGATTCAGAGTATATATTTCGAGTTATTGAGAATTCATCGAATTCGAGCTAAACGCGACGAAGCACGAAGGTATACATCAGTAAGGCCTTGACTGACGATTAATTACATTTTGCAATAAATCACTATTAATAATAATATCCCGAACACAAAATCGTCCAAGCGTACGGTCCTTTGTACTCTTAATGCCGCTATCATCGAGTATGTATATGTTTTCTTTTATTGTTGTTTCAATAAACATGCCTTCCTTCGATCAATCGTATCCACCTTCTTCGTTATTTCAAATTTTATTTTCTAAAGATTCAAACACGCGACGCTTAAACTTCAGCGCCTCATTTCGAGGCCTATCTCGTATTAATTGACGTACACATACACTTGTATGTACATGCACATACACATCTCATATTACACATCTAAACATATACGATCGACAATGATCATTCGCTTTTTCTTTTTCTTTTTTTTTGTCTTTTTTCTTTTTTTTTTCTAATATTCATTAACATTATTAGGTAGTTTTTTTTTTCTTTCCTTTCTATTTATTATCGTTTGATTAGTTGCACTAGCCTTGATTGTCGGCATTTAAGGGCTGCTCTGGCAGACAGCGTGTATGGCGACACGTGCGACTCTCTTCGTTCGAGCGCGCTTATCTTCTCCCTCTGTCTATCTCTTTCACGCACACAAGCACACACATTTTCATTCTCACTCTCACTCTCACTCTCTTTCTCTCTCTTTTTCTCTCTATCGCACAATTATTAATTTGTCTTCATTAACACATAGAATTATTTCTCTTTCAGACTTGTAAACGAAGACGATTATTTATTCATTTATTTATTTATTTATTTATTTATTTATTTATTTATTTATCTCTTCGTGAACGCACACTAATGCAAAGACAGACAATTTCCTCTTGTCTTCTTTCTTTCTTAACTTTCTTTTTCGTTCTTCCTCTTTATCATCGTCTATCTATCTTCTTCTTTTTTTTATCATTCATTTTTTTTTTTTTATTTATATCCTTCCTCCTTATTTTGTCGAAACACGCATGATACAGAGGAGCGTAAGATATATAACTTCGAAAATGTACAAATCGAAAGATGTCGAGAACGGCGATGCCACGATCCGTTTTAGGGAGAGAATTATTTATGTTATTTATTTTTTATGAATATCATGTAAAATTAAGCTCACGTTTGAGATTTCTTTTCTTCGATTCGTTTCATCCCCGATGATCGATGACTGCGCTGTATCATTTTTTTTTCTTGTCGTTCCTTTTTTCGTTTCATCGAACAACATCTTTCAAGTCGATGATGTCGCTTCATCGATGCCGTTGCCATTCGACGAGGAACACGCTCGAAATAGTATGTACGAGTTTCCAATTTCGATTGTTGACCGACGAAATCGATGATTTAATTAAATTACATAACTTTTCCGTTCGTTTGTTTATTATTAATAATGTTTATTAGACGCGCCGAATCGCGATTGGAAAACATTTCTCGAGCGCGAGAGATAGAGTCACACGTAACAAGGGAGGAGAAAATTTTCTTCAGCGACGCGTGTGTGTAAATGCGTGTGTTAATGTTTATAAACAGCGTGTAATAATTAATAGTAATAGTGATAGCAGTATGTATAAATATTTAAGGATAAACAACCTTGAAGAGGGAGTAGATTCTTTTTCTAGGGGATTTTTTTCGTAACGCGACTTTGAAACGCACACTGTATTCACGCACATATACACACATTCATTCGCACGCACGCACGCACGCACACATACACACACACATACACAGTAGACGCGTGAAAGCTGTGCTTGATAGAGAACTCAAGGGAAACCTTTGACCATATTATTTTTTCTCTTTTCGTTCTTTATCTTTTCTTATGAAATTTTCGAATTATTTATGTATTAATGCCTTCAGATGAACGTCACCGAATAACTTTAATAATGACTTTCTCACGCTCAATCTCGATTCTAGAAGGCACCAGTAACGCATAATCAGGAAAAAAGAGGAAAGAAAGGAAGGAAAGACTAAAACGTTTTTTTCTTTATTTTTCTTTTTTTTTTTTTGTAAAAATCTTCGATAAGCTCTCTTTTTCTTTCCGATTCTACGTTTTTTTTTGTCTTTTTTTTGTTTTGTTTATTTTCTTTTACTTCTTCTTCATATCGAGTAAATCTTTTCTTTTATATCTCTCTATCTCACTCTCTCTATCTATCTCTATCTCTCACTCTCTTACTTTTTGCGCTGATTATTTTCGACCAATAAAACGTTCTTTCGTTTTGAAATTATTTCTTTTCGTCTTGCTCGAGTTTCTCAAACTTTTTCGCTTACGTCGATAAAATTTTGGGCGCATCCTGATATAATGCCCGACGTAATTCGACATTTTTTCCCTTTCAGTATATTCCCGTTCTTCTCAATCAACGATGCTTGCACCTTTCCAGAAGGAATAACTGGGCGACGTAATATTGAAGTATATTCATTTATTTTTTATTTTTTTCTTAAGTTCGTTTCGTAGCAAAGAGGAATTTCGTAGGCTGATGCAGGCAAGTGATTTAATAACATTATTTAACGATATTGCTCGTATAGGTGCAATATATTTTCTGATTGCACCTTTATCTCGTTACTTTCTCGCGTCGACCAAGAAAAATGGATTATCGTCGGTGAAAAGTAATAATGTTTGCGTCGCTAGAAAAGAAGTACGTAAGTATATAGAATAACACGGGGATATGCATGTAGCAAGAGCGTCTTAAAGAGAAAGATCACGAGAAATAATTCGGATATGTTATAAAATGTCAAACAGGTTCCAACGTCGTTTCTTGTACGTAACGTATCTACATACACATACACATATGTATATTATTTCGTTCTTTACCACATGCGTAACGTCGTATCACAGACAACGTCTACGATAACGGAATACTTGCAGCGATTTAATCGACTATAAAAATATATGGAATATCAAATGACTAAGAAAATCATTATCACTAATGTCGTAATAACGTTAACACATCGACTTCCGACCTTTCGTATTTTTTTCTTTTTTTTTTTTTCTCGATTTCCGTGGATCATACCGCGAGGAGAGAAATCTTTCAGATCCGATAGAAGATCGACATCGACATATACGATCGCGTAATCCATTTTTCTAAGCTCTCACTTCCATCTTTTATTCGCTATCGCTAGAACTATTTATTTCTATCTCTGTAAACGACTTATTTGTGAATACACTATTAACACGGATACTCTCAACGTTCGCCTATCTTTCTCGCACACGCATCTATAATCTCATACTTTCTCTCTCTCTCTCTCTTTTTCATTTTTCGAAAACTCCGAAGAAAAGACTTTCTCTTCCCTATTTCTCTTCTTCTCGTGCGATCGACCGCTGTATATTCGAGAGCTTTCCAAGCTTTCAGCTCGATCTATTCGCGGACTAGATCGCTTTTAAATGTTCATCCTGGGATTTATTAGAAGTAGGCGCACTATCGACAACAAGGGAGTATTCGGCTTGAGGCACTAGGAGGCATCCAAGGCGAGGCACTCGGCGAGAAAGTCCTCCATAGAACGATAAGCGTGTTCGAGCACACCTGCTAAGGCATGATCTTCGTCCGCGTAGCTCTGTTTTATTTCAAGGAAATGAAAAAGAAAGTTAAAGACGACTTTTAAAATCGAAAGACGAGAGAATGATCGACTTCAAAAAAGAAAAAAAAGAAAGGAAATAAACAAAGAAAGATGAGATTGTTTCGTTGACTCACCTGGTACCTAAAGATGACTCCCGCTTCAGACAAAGCCTTGGCAAAGGCAACGCCATGCGTATAAGGCGCTGTTAGGTCTGCTAGACCATGAAGAAGATAAAGACTATGACTCGGCACTAATCTCGCTCTTTGAGTCAAATCAGCCTCTACGTAACCCTTATAGTTCTCAGCTGGTGCACCGAGGACTCGCTCCGTAAAAGCGGAGTCTAAAGGTAACGATAAAATCTTTGTTTGGATGCTGTCAAAGTTTACAAAAAAAGTAATTCATAAAGAGTAAAACAATTTCTTACTATAAAAGAGCCAATCGGCTATCGGATTGACGGCGACACCGCACTTGAAGACGTTCTCTTGACTTCCTAGTACCATGGCAGTAACGTAACCACCGTAACCCCAGCCCCAGACGCCAACTCTGGTGACGTCCAAGTATTTGTGTGTCTTTAAAAGATGCCTAAGGACAGTCAGCTGGTCCTGAACTTCGACGCCTCCGATCTTCCGGAAAAGATCTCTTTTTCCTTGTCCTCTCGCTCCACGAACATCGAGTCTCACGTAAACGACGTCGTTGTGACTCGACATGTAAGTACCCCAGTCTATTCTAAATTTATCTGTTACTGCCTCGCTTCCTGGCCGACCATTGACCTCCACCAAAACTGGAAACGCTGCGTCTCTTAGTTCCTCTCGCCAGGAAGGCGGCAGGAGCAACTGCACCTGCGCCTTCCAACCTTGAGGCAACGGCACCTGCAACATTTTTTCCGATTAACGATAACGACCGATAAATTTAACATCAACGAATTTGAGATTCTGATTGGTACTTATCGAGTATTACCTCGAAGCTCCTTCTCGTCGGTAACGCCAGCTGCGAGAGTTTATCGGCACGTTGAATACGCGTATCGTAGAGGACACGGATCATCTTGTGGGATGACATCATGTGCACACCGGCCAATGGCAAGCCGGGACCTTCGCAATACAGGACATAGTAGCCCTGTGTGTCGTCGGTCATCGCAGGACTTACGGAGGCACCGAAGTGAGTGCAATTTGTGTAATAAAATCTGCAAGAGGAATTATCTTTTTCATTTATTTCACTATTTGTTAAATCTGTTTGGAAATTGAGATCGTTAGACGTGTAAGATCGTTATCGCTCGATATAAGCTTGCTTACCTACTACTCCAAAGGACCTCGCCAAGGTCGCAAGTAACGCACAAAGGTTCCAAACGACGAGGATCGTCGGCGATCGGATCACGTACCACGTAGAGATGCTTCTGTCCAGGTCTCCGTTCTCTGGTACCCAGATAGTACACCAGGTGAGCTTTGGTGTCCCACGCTAGGATCTCGCTCACCTGATTGCAAAATCATTTCACGATTCTACACATAGAGGGACTTTCGTTGTGCCAACGTGAATAAGAGATAGAATCATAAGAAATAGAATCTCGGCTATTTGTTGGAAAATCGAAAATCGCGTTACTATCTCAACATACGTTTGATCTTTCGTATTTAACCGATCGATCATCGATCGTTGTGTTGCTAACCTCGTAACGACCGTGCGATAATACGGCTATCCTCTGTTGCGTTAACGTAACGTGCTTTATGTGCGTGAAATGCTCCTTGTCACCCTCCTGGACAGCCGCAAGCAGCAGGAAACTATCACCGTCAGGAGCGAAAATTGGATGCGGTTGCGCGTCCAACCATTGACCCTCGGGTGCCCTCTCTGAATGGGTTTCCTCGCACTCCCAAAGAGGCGCACGACATGCCGAAACTAGTGACAAATTCTGAGACCTGGTCATCCACACGACTGCAATTTGAGAAGCGTCTCCACCAACCCATCCAGCTGATATCAGATAGTATTCTCTGGAAAATTGAAACTCTTAAGGAAGAGTATTTCGAAAATATTTCTCCTCTTCTTGTTTTTTTTTCATAAACATACGAGCCATCTTTTATTCGTATTTTCTAACTCTCGTTTCTAATTTTATATCGATTGATTCTTAATACGATTTAATGTAACTACATTTTAAGGAGCAAGGCTTACTGTCCGTCCAAGACAGGTGGTGGCTTAAGTTTCGTCTTCGTACTACCCAACGGACTACTCGTTCCATTTCCATTAGTCCAGTTATTTGTATTGTTCACTTCTAACAACCACAAATCGACTTCCGGATTGGCTGAACCAGGGGTTGGATATCTGACGGATCTGGAGGGTGGAAAAGAGCCACGTCGAGGTGCTCCGAGTGGGGTTGATGCGGAACCTTCTTGACCTGACTGAGTACCGAACCAAGGGAATTCCAAGGCTGTAACCTTAGGCAAATTTATTTCAGATTAAGGTATTATACACGATGATCCAATGATCGGAATAATCGGATGGCCTAAACGTTAGAGAATAACAATTAATTTGATTATTACTTTGGTGTCGTTGAACGAAGCAAAGAGGATATGCGTGCCATCGGGACTCGGCCACGTGGCTTCCGGTCTAGGCAATACTTCTTCCTGATATAACCAATCAGGTACACCGTTATATATAATACCAGGAACACCGGTATCCGTCAGTTGTGTGTCTTCCATCGCTGATGGAGCTATCCTAAGATAAATATCGTTCTCCGAGATCATCACGAGACCGGTCGTGTTGCCCAACCACGTTGCGTGTTGAAGTCTCGTTTGTTGCACCTTACTCGAGGCGTGGAGACGAAGGGGTGTGTGATGACTGATCGAAAATAATAACGATTTAATTGAAAATTTTCCTCTATCTTCTTTCCTTTTTTCTTTTCTTTTTTTCTTTTTCGTCATTTTTATTCCAAATTTCTACGAATTATCTACGCTGCAGAAATATTGTAGTTCAATAAGTAAGACCTTTTAAAGTCGTTTCGTACAAATTTCAAACAAGTAAGCGATGTAGGTAAACTCATGATGAACTTAATAATCTCCACAATACGTTGAACACATTTCAGCGCCAAGGTACTTTCCTTCCTACTGAGTTTATTGACAAACTTTTAGATCGATCGTCACAGTCCACCTGCATCGAACAATGTTGACTGTGGCCTACTTTCTTCGATGCTACCCGATAGATTAAATACTATTAATAGGTTAATGCGGCACATTAAATCAATTTACTGGTAGAGGGTTAAGGCACCATGGCATGGTGTTAGGCCTGCCATTTGCCGGTTGGGACGAAACGAAATTACCGAACGAAAATGGTTCGGCCAATTTTGAGCCCACTCGACGCTTGACATCTTTCTAATTTTATATCTAGCTTTTCGCGAGAACATTGAGAACTCAATTCGTAATTACAAATGACTCGACTCAACGACAGGATAATCTATCGGTCGATCGATAAATTTGGATGAATTTTGTTTTAATAATAATAAATTGTCTTACTCGTTCGTGACGTCGTAGACTGTGTAATGTGCGGTGAAAGTGTTTTTGAATACCTGAAAAATGAAAAGGAACAAAAATCAATGTCGTCGATCTATCAAAATTGCGTTTTTCTTTTCGAAGAAACGATAAATAGTGTATTAATTCTCGATAACGTATCTCAACCGGTTACCACCGAACCGTAAATAGCATCAATAGCGATATGTAAATACTCGACGTAGCAACGGATCACATTATTCTCATGCATGCTAACGTCGTACGTAGAATATATACATACATACATAGTTGAAACTACAAAAGAGCTTTTCGCTCGTACAAACTAGCGAATATCAAGAAGTTTTTGGATTTAAGCTGCTTACCGGCTTGACATTGTGCTTGAACAATACGTAACGCAAATCTGCGCTGCATTGGTAACCTTGGACGTTCAACTGCCTCTAAAAAATTAAATTTATAAAAGATTTAAGAAAGCAAATGATGAAATCTTCGAACGATTTAATTATTCGTTATCAGCGAATATCTTATCGGCCGTAATCGATGTTAAAAAAAATCTATGCTAATCGTGTCCGACTATAAAGTTTCTTTTGACACGTATGTACAAGCGTACGCACCCACGCACATTGCTCTCCTACTATTGTTTTCATAGAACCTATCGAAAAAAGTCGATTCTTTTTATTTCTACCAGTGAGGTTTACGTAAAATGGCGCATCTAAGCCGCCATTG
Source organism: Vespula pensylvanica (assembly GCF_014466175.1). Taxonomy (NCBI): domain Eukaryota; kingdom Metazoa; phylum Arthropoda; class Insecta; order Hymenoptera; family Vespidae; genus Vespula; species Vespula pensylvanica. The sequence goes on from NC_057687.1 coordinate 441,135, forward strand.
TTTTTAAAAGGGCGTATGGATGCTCTGCCACGTCATATTCCGTTCGAACGAAGAGATCGGATCAATGCGGTGTTGTATACTCTTGTCTGTACTCTGTCTGCTGGTTGAAAGAGAAGATGGAATGGAGGATTCGGAATCAATCCACTTGAAGCGGCTTTTCTCGCCACACGCAAACATACTCGCGGCAAGTCGACATCAATCATTTTTCTGTCCTATTCCAAATCTTTCATCTATATCTTTCATCTCTCTGACTGTAGTTTTCTTTCGGTATCAAAAATTTGTTTGAAGTATCGTACATACAATATACCATCTACCATCGTTTGATCTTTTACTATTTTTATCGGAAATAAAGCAAAAAGAAAATGAAATAGCTTTCAAATAGTATATATACATGTGTGTGTGTGTGTGTGTGTGTGTGTGTGTGTATACACACTATTTATACATATCAAATTTGATATATTTATATACCATTACATACGTATCAAATAGTATGTCTATATATACATTTCGAAAAAGTTAGAAAATTGTTTTTCTTGAATTTGCAAAAGATTATGACGTTTCGAAATACAATGATTTGTAAAACTGTCAGAAAGATATTGTTTTTATATCGTTTGCAAATTAATCTGTAATAAATAGACGCACACTGTCCCTCTTTTCTGCATTCCAATGTGTCCGTTGTATTATCTATCTTTCTCTCTTTCTCGCTATTCCTTTCTTTTTCCCTCTCCCATTCTTTCTTCCTTTCTTTCACAACATCCATTATTCTCGGGAGCAAGCCCGAGGCGGGGATCGTGCCATCGAGCAGAAAATGCAATAGCCAAGCTCCTCGCAAACTCTACGAGTATCCACGTCACTGGATAAACTACGGAATGCTTCGAATTCCGCCTTATAAACGGCCTAACTTTTTGTTTTATAGCACGCCGCGGGCCATTCTTCGGCTTCTTCTTCGTCAATGGACAAAGTATCACCGAGAGAAAGATTCGAAAGATTTCAGAACGCTAAACTCGGTCTATCCTTCTTCTATTTAAAATGAAAGACCCAAAGAAAATGAAAGAGGAAAGAAAAGAGGGAAAATGAAAGAAAAGATCTATTTTTATCTTCGTTTTACCAAAAGAAATCTCTCGAGTAAACGATGAATAATAATTTATAGAATAGAACTGATAATTGAAATTGTCTCCGTTTTTCGATTGCGATACAAAGAAATCTTACAATTTACGAAAGATAAATAGAATATATTTAAAAAAAAAAAAAAAAAAGAAAAAAGCATTGATATTATGTAACGTTTAATCAATGATCAAACCTGTTAATTCTCACGTCGAGCGTATCGCGAAATCTGCTCTGAAGCTTTTCTTAAAATTCATGGAGCTGTTACGTAACTGGAATAAGAGTTTCTTACGTAATTATAATTCGAAGTTGTTGGTAAAGTTTGATCATATTCCTTGCGGACTTACGAAAGCACTGATCGGTTTATCATTGACGTAGACTCTTTAATGATTACGCAGTGAACCCAGGAGGGTCCTTTATCCCGTCGAATTAATGTGTAGATATCGGAATATTAAAGAGTTTACTCATTTCGAAAATTCTAAAGTTTTCGACAGTTCCCTTCTTGAATATCCCTTCATCATTTTGTGGTCTCTTGTATAATTATCAATTCCATTTGTTTTCGTAATATAACTTGGGCTGATGACACTTCTACTCGTATGCATGTATGTATGTATGCAAAGTATTCCAAATTGAATAATCACTCTCTTTCTCTCTCTTTCTCTCTCTTCCTCGCCATTCTCTATTCCCATTCTTTTGTCTTCTAAATGGAATATTATGCAACTGAAAAAAAAAATCCATACTCGCAGTATACGTTTTATTTACATGAATTTATCAATTCCAAGTTTGAAATTCCAAATACTAATATTACGCGGAATCAAGGAATAGAAAATAAAAGAATTATCGAGATCTCGAAGAAATAATATTTTTTAAGAAATTTCTCGAGCGATCGTTCGTCGCGAAAGGAGCTATCGAAGAAACTTACAATTTTCTCTTCCCTTATATTTTTTTAAGCATTAACAAAATGATTCCCGAGCCGATGGAAACTTATTTACGCGAATATTTCAATATCGATCCTGGAAATAGACAACACTTCGTTCCTTGTAAATAACATTGCTTGCAAGCGCCGTCTATAAATAAAAAAGAAAAAACTTTTCCAAGCCTTGTATCATAGAGAAACATACTCATACATAAATGTAAGAAGAGCTAGGACGTATGAATATGTTAAAAAAGTATTCTAGTACTGATAGATGGCGGTTGCCGGCAACATTATCCACAATGTGTAGGATGTTTGCTTATAACCAGGTGCATAAAATGATAAGAGAACATCGATAAATAACGTAATTCCAAGAAGCAAGGGTAACATAGCTTTTCGAAAATATTTTGCAAGGAAGAATCGTTCTAATCGTCCTTTGAAATCCGACTTGCTGCTTCAACAATCCTTTGTGTCCAGTGCAGCGAACGGAAACGTGGAAAGGGGCTCGTTAGTTAGCGCTCGAATCTCTCTCCACCCCTCTTCTCGTTCTCTCTCGGTTGTCAAAGTAGTCGAGCAGAATTGTGCGTCGAGTTTGCTAAATCTACGTATATATGCATACGTACGAGTGTGTGATTAGAGACCAAAAGTGACACGGTGTTGTTGCTGGTGTCCAGGAGAGTGAGGGAACCGTCATCCGCTTGGTATACGAATTTGTCATGGGATACCCAAGTTGGTGGTAACCTATGCGGTGTCAGGTCATCTCGAAGGCACTCGTCCAGTGTAAGACGTCTGCCGCTCCAATAGAGTAGCTCGTCAACGTACCTATAATTTTGTTCCTTCTTAATTATGATTTACGATCTACTTCCCTAACTTTTCTCTAACTTCATTCACAAACTTTCACAACACCTCCGACCTATGGATGATGTTGGAAGCATTATGATCGCTTAGCTAATAGAAGTTTAATAACGAATATAACGTCCTCGGTTTTTACGTTTGATGTACATAAATCTATCTTTTTTCACCTTTTAACACTTATAACGGTAGAATGTTAAGTGAAAAATTAATTAACGAGAAGGACTTACCCAAGGAGGTAAATAGCCGTGACGATCCCAGCGATAACGAAGCCGATGACCAGAAGGGAGAATACTATGCTTCGCCAATTGTGACCGCCCTCGGCGTATGTCAGATCCTAAATGAGGGAAAGAGAAAGGGAAAGAAAAAAAAGAGGGGAAAGAAAAAGAAAAAAATGTCGAAACATTAATCCTTTACTGTCACGTCGAATCTATGATTATGAGTTTCGTATCTTTTCTTTCTTTTCTTTTTTTTTTCTGATGCAGAAGCAAGTATTGTTTTCTACGAGAGCATGCAAGTCACGACTCCAGTTATGTGTCAGTGGACGGGAGAATTTGGATATGGGATGTTGGATGTCCGAGGACAGACAAATTTACGAGCAGAGAAACAGCTTATTTCTATATGATATATGTTATGCTAGCTCTCAACGACCCCAAACGTTTTGCGGTTCTCTATTACTACATGTTTTACGTATATCAATCTTTTTTCTTTCTCTTTGTAATTTTCGATCGTAATTCAATTTCGAGTAACGATAATTTCTTTTTTGTTAATTTGAACGATTGTTAATTACAACGAATGATCAAGTATATTTTTCAAATATTTTAATAACGTTACTGTTCTATCTATGAGACAACACGCTTGTTTATGTATAATGCGGTAAACAGGCTGTTCTTGGTGATCATTCTCATAGAAAGTTTGACGCGTTGAACTGCAATACGTGGGCGGTGGGTGTGTTGATTGTATATTTATGTAGCATCGATCGAACGACCTAAGCTATACATATGTAGGTATAACTAAATGCCGAGCAGACAGTCGAGGGTTTGCGCTATTTCGTGTGTCGAGAAAGTAACGATGGCTCCCGTGTAAGAAAGGGATTCATTGTTTAACTTGGCTGCATGCCAGTGTCCAAACTAATTTTTTCGCTCTCCATTCGTTTTGTTCTCACCCCAGACTTATCTTCCTATTACGAAAGTTGGATATATATATATATAACTTATATCCGAATTTTTTCCTTTGAATTCTTTTTTCAAATTTCCATTTTCACCGACGGAAGAAATCTTTCTTTTCCTTTTTCTTTTCTTATATATATATAAAGGGTGTAAACATTTCTATACGTCTAAATAACTATAACGATAACAATTCCAAGTGACATTCAAATTATTCTTGTCCAATGAATAATTGAATTTAAAAATCCGATCATGCAGCATGCCACAATTCGAAGATAAAACATCTAAAGTGTTCCGCACGTATCCCTAAACTTGCACTATCCAAACTACACCGAGTTTTTATTTACGTATTTCAAATTTGTTGTGTATACGATCCAATTCGCAATATATTAAACGCTTTAAGAAATTTTACGCAAGAAATATCATAAGTTATAATATGTTAAGTTTGTTTATTTATTATTTCAAGAAGTTATTAGAAAAAATCAATATTTTTGTCAGAATCGAAACTGTTATATAACAGGCGCACAATTAACTAATCAATAAGTACCACGATAACCGAATAGATCTGAGTAGATGGAACAGCGTCTGTCGACTTCAGACGACAAAGGAGCATGATTGTAGTTGGTAGATAGATAAGTTGATTCTTGTTTACGTAGTAACATGTATCTCGTATAAAACAAAATCGAGTAAAAATTTTGACCAATCGATATCGATATATTATTCGTACATTATCGAAACGTTCAATCAATTTATTTATTTATATATTTCTATTGTTATTTCATTCATAAAATAGTTACAACGCAATATATTCGAAATTTAGATATTTCTTCTTATGTTTATTCATTAATTTTAGAAGAACCAATCAAATTAAAACTCATAACACTAACAACTTTTTATTATATTATATTTCCATGGTAGAAGCAATCCCGATAAAACTTTACATAACGAATAGACGAGAAGCTCGAAGTTGATGAAAGAAGTTCGAAACGTCGACGTGTAAGTTATTTTCTAATAAGTTTTTCTTATACGTTACAAAAGCATTCTTCTAATAACCAAAAAGCTTCGGCTCATCAACGACAGAGGATTAAGACACATTCGTTTCTTTGTCACTTTTTACAAAAATGACATTTTTCTTGGAGATTTTAACAATACTTTTTTTTTTTTAATTGTGCCATTATTCGATCGCGATATATTATAATTTTTCGAATTCGCAAGAAGATCGTAAGAAATTTTCTATATTTATGTTTTATTATTCAACAACAATAAATAATGGAGCTAGGCATATAACATTTCGATTTTATTATACAATCTGTAGGATTGTTCTCTCGCGTAGGGGTCAAGCCGGATAACATGTTTCCAGTATGTAATACATAATGCCCGGACTGGATTTTGGAGTACGTGCGATACATAGACCGTACGGTGCGTTACGTGGGTGATACCTGTTCGAGAATATCCGATTCAACGAACGCGTACGCATCGGCATGAAAATCCTACTAGATTAGATACGTGACTTCATCTATTTAATCTCTCTTGAAAATCGGAATTTTACGCATTTGCGTAAAAACTTTTCATCGAAACGTTTATTAATCCGATTCCTTCATTGTCAATACTAAAATTTTCATTTCTATTCTGTAATAATTTCTTCCCTTAATTCAATCTTGAAATAGTTATTAATTATTTTAAAGATAGTTAAAGATAGTTAATTTTCTGCAAATACTTCATTTAATTGGTTAAATTTAAATAATTACATAGTTAATAATTTAATTATATTTAAATACTAATTATTTTGAATGAAAGCATGTGAATATTAATTTGCAATTAAAACGAAAAAAGTCAACTATATGAAAAATAATAATAAGAGATTATGTAGTTAAAGATAGTTATATATATAGATATTATATAGTTAAGGATATTTAATTTTCTTCAAATACTTCATTTAATTGGTTAAATCGAAATATTTAATAGTTTAATGGTTATCTTTAAATACTAATTATTTTAAATGAAAGCATGTGAATATTAATTTGCAATTAAAACGAAAAAAGTCAACTATGTGAAGAATAATAATAAAAGATCATGTAGAATACTTAATTAACTTCTCCACAACAGTTTAACGATTGACCTAATTAATTAAAACTTTTCGCCATAGTAAAATTTTGATAGAAGTAAAGATATTATAGATATAACGTTTACAGATGCGTCAAAGGGAAATTAAATTACTTATAAAATTAATGACCCCGATAATGATCATCGATAATGTTCTCTTAATTCGTTAATTAAAGATTTCCTGTTTTCTCTATCAATTTCCTTTGTTTTTACAAAACGCCATAAGCTAAATTAGATATTTTTTCATCATAAATCAACTGATTGATTCCTGCGAACTCGTTCGCCTTCCAAAAATATTATTACTCGTTGATTGATAATGAAAAAAATGATTAATCGACCCAGTATCTTAAGAACTTGGTGAATTTATTTCGATCGTGATTGAAGATGCTGGATAATGAGCATGTCTCGTAGAAATTAATAAACGATCGACTTCAAGCATCGATTGGCTGGCATCAGGTGCATGGTAATCGTTTTCGAACGACTTGTTTATCGTGATAAATAATCGTCTATCTTCTTTCTTCTTTTCTTCCCCTTACCCGCATTCTCTCTCTTTCTTTCTCACTCTCTTATATCCTGACCGATCGATCGTAACTATCTTTTTCTTTCACTTTTCTATTCTCTAATTTTGAACTTTAAGTAGGAGAATATACATATTGGACATCTTTTCTCTGTAAGATGTAAACGCGTGCATGTAAAAGAAAGAAAGAAAAAAGTGAAAGAAAATAGTAGAGAAAGAGAGATGGTGGATATAGAGTTTCCAGTATGATGGTACTACACCGAGAGAGGAAATATCTGCCTCGGTGGCATCGAGACGCGACATAACAGCTTTTAGGTATTCCATTGTGGCGCCTCGTAAATGCCGGAACGAGAGGCAGTCATAGGGAAAAAGAGTGAAAGGAATGCGACAATGCGTTTCAGACGATCCATTTAGGTTTGTACGGATAAAATCGATGGTTGCTATTTTTAATCCGGCCGTACCGTGGTTGCTACTCGTATCCACCCCAAAGCTCCTCCCCTCTCTTTTCTTTAGTTCTTTTATTATATATATATATATGTGTGTGTGTTTGAATATATGTGTGTTTTTTTGGAAGATTAAGAAATAACGAATAATAAGAGAATTTACGTGGAAATATCGATTATTTGTGAAAGTAAAATTCAAACTAGCACTGTGCATCTATAGCTATATTTTTTCTATTTTTTATTTGTTTTCGTTTTTCTTTCTTTCTTGTCTTTTGTTTTGTGTGTGTGTGTTTTTTTAAAGACAGTTCCGCTATCCTTCCACATGAATATTAATTGTAAAGATTGTTAGAAAATTTACTCGTAGTTAATTATTCCATAGATGATAAGCGTACTCGATTTATATTTTTCTTCGTTTTAGAGCAACGTTGATATACAGAAAGTTTATTTTAACGATTACTTTTATTTTATATAGATATACAACGATTATTTTTATTTAATATAGATATAAAAAATAACTCTTTCTGTTATTTTCATTCTGAGAATAAAGAACTTCGATATTATTCTATGTACGAAGCAAATTAAATCCTGATATAAAAAGAAACAAAATATATATATATTTTTTTTTTCTTCGACGATTGTAAATACTTAATAATGAAATATAAGTTCGTCAATAGGTTTATTCGAATAAATTATTCGAATTCTTCCAAAATGGGATATACTTCGATGTAAGTATGAAACAACGTGCATCGTTGAATATAGAGCATTTCGACGACCGGCATTAAACGACGTCACGAAACTATTTTTGGTGGAAGCGTAACATTAAATCGTATGTGAGATCCCACAAGTAGTCGGTAGGGTGTTACTACCGCAAAATGCAGAGTACATCGAAAACGTTTACTGTACTATTAACGTCTCTATACGGATAATACGCTTATCCGTAAGAGCGATACCTTCTATAATTTAGAATAGAATGGAAAATCGACGATATAGAAGCGTTTGTTTTCACTGTCTCTCTTCAATCGAAACATCCCTGAATCATCCTTGACCATTACGGATTACCCTTGTGAACCAACTCTCTCTCTCTCTCTCTCTCTCTCTCTCTCTATCTCTCTCTTTATCTTTCCTGTCTCTCTCTCTCTCTCTCTCTCCATCTCTCTCTCTTCATCTCTCTCTCATAGTTGGAATTCACCATTGTCAGAGTTTCTCCAATATTTGCAATGAGATCGTTGTATGGAGCAGCTGCACGAGATTATCACTGCGTATTAGGGCGCACGAAATTAGAATGCTCAATATATTATGTGAATTCCTTCGATAGAATTTCGTTTATCGTTAATAGAAAGCTTTGATCTTCTTTGTCTCTCTCTCCAGTATGTGCCTCTTAAATGTAAAGACATGAAATATATCGAACGTGATTTCCTTGCGGAAATGCGTCTGTGCCAAGTGCAACGAAATCAGGTCTCTCTCTCTCTCTCTCTCTCTCTCTCTCTCTCTCTCTTTTCCTCTTTCTCGTTCGTTTCGCTTAATAGAAGGGTTCTATTTTTAATATACGACGCAATGCTTTAGTTCAGAAAAGCGTTGTACCGATAATTCTACATGGCACAGTTTTTCGTTCACACTTTTTTTTTTCGTCCACGGTGTCGAATTCGAAACTCATTTTTTTTCGTTATTTTCATCTTTTTTTCACTTGTCCTCTTTTCTTTTCTTCTTTTTTTTCTTTTTCACTTCTTCGCAAGACCCCCAACGAAAAAGTGACGTTAATCTAACGAGTACGAAATCCGAAAGAAGAGGTAGAATAGAGCAAGATGATAAGCTCGAGCCAAAGAACCGAGGGTCCACCTTTATTTTTCCTTTCTTTTGAATTCAACCGTGAGAAAGAAAAGAATAGAAGTCCTGGAAAAGCTTTGTGTGATAACACAACGTTTATTGGCTCAATAAACATCGGCCGAGTCAAAAAATATCGATTTATCGTCTCGTTTGGCAAGTTTACAAAAAATTACTAAGCTTTCGTCACTTGTAAAAATAATTTCAAGTTGATATATTTCTTATTTACTTTTTTGTTTACGATGAAGATGAATTACGATGTTAAATTTACGATTCTACATGAATCATAATCAAAAAATAGCGGAGTTTATGTTCCAGTCTGTTAAGTTATGTTTTCGAAAAGCTTCATCATTGTCCGATAAATTATTATTATAATAATCCCTGGACTTTTTCATCGCTCGTATGAAAATAATTTTGATACACATTTCGTTTCATTTTGTTTATATGATAATAAAGATTTTGTTAAGGATTCAAAAAAAAAAAACTATCGATTTGTTCGAGAAGATAAATAAACACATGGAAACCGAGTGGGGGTTTCAGGTCGTCATCGATCGATTTAATTACTCGTACACGTGTCACGCTATAATTTTCAACGAACGGTAAAATCGATTGTGTGTGACGTCTTTGCGACATACAACGAGTCGGAGCACCCTTATGTAATTTACATACTTTCTCTCCCTCGCTTTCTGTCTGTCTATCTGTCTCCCTTTCCTTCTCTGTCTCTCTGTTTGTCTCTC
>NC_057687.1:450908-557522 GCF_014466175.1 Vespula pensylvanica
TCTCTCTCTCTATCTCTGTTTCTGAAAGTTCTACCCTTCAATGTGAATTCACACAGCCTATAAAATCGAGTTAAAATTTACGATTAAGGCATTTTTTCTTCTTAAATTAGTTAGGATAGTTAAGCTCTTAATACTATTCCGCTCGATAAACGTTTATCGATCATTTCTAAAATGCGAAAGCCTACTCTCACTGATACGAAGATTATGCGAATCGTGTGCAATTATGTCTGTCCGTATATCTCTATCCCTCTTTCATCGAAGATCCCTAGTAATCGTAAAAGGTAGGAGATCGGTAAGGAACATCGAAAGACGATCTCTAGTTCAATTCAAACCCGAGGAATGGGATTTCGAAAAGTTTAAACGTTCTAAAGCGACTTTATTACTTTCCTCTATCGATCTATCTATCGAGAAACTCAGAGAATCGAAAACTTACCTCTGACATCTTTCAGATATATCCCGTTGAGAATAAAATCTTCGGATGTTGGATGCTAATGTCAAAGCCACTGCCTTTTCTCGCCCATCCTTTTTTCCCCTCTCTCTTTCTTTTTCTTTTCTCTTTTTTTCTCTCCTTACTTCCTCTTTCTCTTTTTCTCTTTCTCCTTTTCTTCCTTTCTCCTTTTCTCTCCTTAGTTCCTATTTTTATCTCACTCAAAATTCGAATTTATTTAAACGAACAATAGAAAACCTAGAGCGAAAGTCGAGCCCGTTCACCATCGATTCACCAAACGTATGCACAATCGAAAGCTCGGATTCATAATGCGCGATTTAGCGAAGTTACTGGGTTTGTGGGAGTGAACGAGTGAGCGAGTAAAAGAAAGAAACTTTTCGTTGGCAGGTAGGAGCGTTCTCTAGGCCAGACAATGCCAGACTAACGGGTATCACCTCGGTTCATCGAGGAGGAGATCTACAGAGTGAAAATACCCCTTCCTCTTTTTCTTTCTCATACTATCTTCTTCTCACTAAGCTGCTGTTGCTACTGCTCTTGTTAGATAGAAAGAGAGAGAGAGAAGGAAAATCAAAGGGGTTGAATAGTCTAACTTCTCTCTCTCTCTCTCTCTCTCTCTCTCTCTCTCTCTCTCTCTCTCTCTCTCTCTCTAGTGCTGTTTCTCTCTTGCTCTCTCTAGCGCTCTCTCTCCTTCTCACTGTCTTTCTTTCTCCCTCTCTCTCTCTCTTTCTCTCTCTCTCTCTCTCTCTTTTACTCATATACGTATCCCTTTTGCGACATATAACCCCTTCGAAATGTCACGGGATCGTTCGTGCAAAAGGGCCGATAATCGAGCTCAGAAAGCTTCATCGATGGCTCGTCAACTGCTTATAGCTACCAGAGTATATACTTAAAGTGGATCAACCAAGTTCCATACCTCTCCATTTGTGGAAGGAATTCTTTTTTCTTCTTTCCTTTCCTTTCCTTTTCTTGTCTTTTCTTTATGTATATAGCTGGATATATTTCTCGAAAAATGAAGAAAATCGATTTTCCTCACGCTGATGGATCGCGTGAGTGATAAATAAAATTTATTGTCTGACATTAAAGTTGGTTTTTTTTATGAACGATATGATGTCCATTTACTAGAATATTTGTCTATAAAAAAATGTATTACATATATATATATATATATATATATATATATGCATGTATATATGTATATATCTATATATATATATATGTGTGTGTGTGCGTATATATACATACGTATTTCTTTTTCTCTCTTAGAAGGAAGACGGCTAGTACTTTCTAACGTTCTTCCATCGATTTTATCGACCGAATAGAAAAAAAGTGGAATAATCATATATACGTTATCTAGGGCACATTTATCATTGAAATAGACGAATCCTGTTGATGGTGAGAAACGATGATAATCGGGTGGCGTCAGACTTGTTCAAAGGTAACTCCTGTCAAAACGAACACTCATTAATATTTAAATCGAGTCGACTCATCAATGCGGTGAGTCGGGAAATCAGTTCGTTGAGAGTTGTACAGGTAATACGCAGAGACTGGTGGACGGTGATACAATGGTTTGTTCAAGTCCGTTGTCAGTTTGGTCGTGGTGGTTTCCTCGAACGTATAAGGGTTTTCCATCGCTTGCTCACGAAAGTCAAAGGGGTGATACATATACGATCTCTCTCTCTCTCTCTCTCTCTCTCTCTCTCTCTCTCTCTCTCTCTCTCTCTCTCTATCTCCGTCTCTGTCTCCCTTTCACTTACTCGATATATCCTGCTGCTTCTCCCACTACAGGAATTCTAACACTCATCGCGTCAGGCAAGGCCGATAATCAAGTTACTTTACGCTAGTGTATGTGATCCAGGAGAACAAGAGTTTCTCGCCATTTCAACGAAGAAGTTTTCATCGTCCCACACTACCATATTTCTCTCTCTCTCTCTCTCTCTCTCTCTCTCTCTCTCTCTCTCTCTCTCTTTCTGTGTTCCTCTGTAAATTGTTTTACCGTGTCTTATGTTGACGAGTGTAGTAATAGATCTATCTCAATTTCCTCGTTTCACTGATCCTTTGTTAAGGAAAAGCCGAATGTTTCCAACCAGAAACAACGCGTTGCTTTTATGTACATCTTCCACTCATAACTAAATGGATGAAATTAATGGAGGACTAAACGTAATTATCTTCGTATGCAGGACGCGTTAGAACGAAACGAGATATTCTGCTTGAGTAGACGCAAGGTAATCAAAGACGAGAAAGGTCTTGCTAAATTCCGATCGTGGGAGATTTCTCTCTCCGTCTCTCTCTCTTTCTCTTCCCTTCCTCTTCCTCTCTTTCTCTCTCTCTTTCATTTTCTTTCCCATCAGTCGATTATTCGGGTGAACACTGAATCGGTTTATGCAAAGCAGCGTACTTGGTATAAGTACTGGCTCTGGACGGTTTTGTCCTTCGAAACTCTGCAGGATACAACTCGAGCTGTCAAGCCGCATAGGGACCTTAACAGTGAGATCGTGACAGCGCATTTAGTCTCGGCACTATCGGTTATCTGCACGAAAGCTTTCCTTCAGAGCAAATTCTCAAGAGGGCAAAGAGGAGAATTTCTGTAAGAGGCGAGGACAGAAAGAAAGAAAGAGATGAAGAGAAAGGATAAAGAGGAAGGGAAAAGCTTCGTGCATAATGAATTGTACTCCCTCGACGATCGTTTATGTTTGTATATATATACATATATATTTGTATGTAATATATACGTATATGTATATCTGCATGTATATGCGCATACACACATATACGTATCTATACAATATCGATATAATTAGCACGATTTATCTATCCCTTCCATACCTCTTCATTTATCAATCTCAGAGCTTTCTATTCGATGCGAAAGGATATCTTTCGATCGATTCCCTTTTGTTGCCTACCTATCAATGTTTTGATAAAACGATATTTTCCTTTGACTATTTAGAATTCTCATTTACGAAAAGGAAAAATAGTAATTTAAGTGACTTTATGTCAATTAATTTATTATAAGTGATTATATATTTTAGGATTATCTATTCGAGCGATCCGTTTTTCGAAATTGATCGTAAACGTCATATGGAGGAATCTAATTAAACCGATACAAAATTTACGATTCGCACGTCGTAAATGTGTATTTTTTTTTTGTTTTTTAGGAAACGGTATACTTTGTTTGTAATATATTATTACAGGAGCGTTAAACTGCTGCGCGAAGATATGTGGTGAAGAGCACCTAAGATCGCATGAACATATTAAAGCCGTGAGAATCCAGGAGAGACGTAAGTCACGTATATTAATGTTCCAAGAAAAGTTCAGAGTGTTTGTCGGCTCTTGTATAATCAACGTATTAAATCTTTCCCAACGGATGATTTTACGAAAAATATTCATTCTGTTTATCGAGAATAATGAATATAATTTACATATTTATCCGTAGTCCACGAAGATTATTAATTACACATTTGGTCTCTATCGCATGAGATGAGAAATTTTATATAATCGAAACTTTGATCGAGCTTAATGAATATTCTTGTCTTATTAATTATACGATTAATAGGGACAATTACAGCAGCTTTTATAGTTCACAGAAACGTAATTTGTCCCTGTTAAACGCTATTATTATACGAACGTTAAGTGTTCCAGTTACGTTCACTCTTCTCGCTTATTTAATCCTTTGAATAGTATGTCGGCTTGATGTTCTACGAACATCTATGTACCTTTTGAATTTTGCGTCAAGATAACATTACCGTAAATTTACATCTGTTATTATAGTTTTTTGTGGTAGTTTTTTTTTTGGTGGTAACTTTTTGTTCATTTGTTTGTTGCACAAAAGAATATCTTTTTCAGCTTTATAACTTCTGAAAATTAATTAGATAGTAATTTACTACGAAGATCCTCTACTTGAAGAATTTAAAAAAAAGTTGTTTATTATTTTTTTCTTTTTTTTTTTTTTTCTTTTTCGTTTTTTCAATGACAAAAATATTGTATTACTGCACAAAACTTGTAACTTTTCATTATAGCTTACTCATGGGTTAACTGTGGTTAACGTAATGCGTGGTTTTAACAAAAATGATTTAAATTCTTCAAAAATCTACTTCTTGCTTAAACAAATTTCATTTAAATATTGTTTTTGTATGGTTAAATGCCATTAAATTAAAAGAATAATATAGAGTAATATAAAATACTAGAACGAATAATTTTAGCGGTACTTCGTCGAGACAATGAAAGTATCTCGTAAAGCTAAAAGGCCCATCCCTTAAATAGAATCAAGGTTACGTAATAAAATATCAAGAGCACAAACGCGTGCATAGCCCAAACACACAATATCTATAAACCAACGATCTTTGATTACATTACGTTTCTCGATTGTATTTAACGTTACGAGAAATTCCTGCTTTTACAAGCATAGAAAGGTAATTAACTAGGATGTAAACGTTACAACGTTATACGGCTTTTAACAGTTAACCGGCTTTGTTGATCGTTTGTCGATAAATTAAAAGGTGTTGAATAATTTCGACGGACATCGAGCAACGATTAAAACTATGCTAACACAGTAGAATTTTTTAACCTTTCTGTTTGTGATACGGAATTATGTTTACTCGTGCTTCATGATGCAACATCAAAGAATAAGTAAACACGTATATAGGTAAGTACATTTTTTCAACATGCATATCTGATAATTTCTGAGAAGACCTAACAACCTTTAACGTCATTACATTCGTAATATTTCAAGACGACAAATTAAGTGTAGTGTTCGATATATTTATATATACACGCATATATATATATATATATATATATATATATATATATAATACTATGAAAGATCGTAACCGATTGTGTAATCACGTAAGTTTTAAAGTAGGGTAAGACATGTATCGAAGTAAAGACGATCACTGGCATGCTTTTCTAAGACCTGATATACACATATATGTATACTATCTATGTACAC
Organism: Vespula pensylvanica; assembly: GCF_014466175.1. Classification (NCBI taxonomy): domain Eukaryota; kingdom Metazoa; phylum Arthropoda; class Insecta; order Hymenoptera; family Vespidae; genus Vespula; species Vespula pensylvanica. The sequence goes on from NC_057687.1 coordinate 456,302, forward strand.
ATATACATATACTCGTATGCAGGCATCACTTTTCTAAATTCCGGCCTCGAGAATTTTCATTTGTAGAGGGACGAACGAAGGGATACCACTCGGCGGACTGCTGGAGCGATTTACCTCTTTTACCTGAGCTGACTTCGATCGGGGATCAGCGACCTGGACGGTCTCGTCGGGAGGCAGCCGCCAGGAGTTCCTCTCGATGTTGACGCTGGCGTTCATAGCGCTCTCCTCCTCCACTCCTCGTTTTCTTCTTCTCCTTCTTCTTTTTTTGCTTCCTCAGCCACTTCCTCCTTCCAGTCCAATCTCTTCCCCGACGAGGTCCCCAGGGTAACCACCCCCGGGCCACTCCTGGGGCCGAGAGTCTACCACGACAATCCACAGCTTCTCACCTATGTAAGAATATAAAAAAAAAATTCCTGTCAATAATCTGTCAATAACCTTTTTTTCTTTCTTTTTCTTTTTCTTTTTTTTTTTTTTCAAGAAATATTCTAAACTTTCGCGAGATCGATCATAAGTGGAGAATTTTCCTTCATTCGATTTGTTCATCTCGAATTTATTCCCTATTTTTAATAGCTTTTTCGTTTTTTATTCGTTTATTTATTTATTTATTTATTTATTTATTTATTTATTTATTTATTAGTTTTTTATTTTGAAAGATTTCTTCTGGAGTATTACGTTTAATATATCCTAGAATATTACTATATAATTATATATATATATATTGTAATAAATTTTGTGAATAGTATTTATATTCAAGCTAATCGTTTATTCATGTTGAGACAAAAATCATTGTTAATAAGAAGTGTAAAATATTTTTATAATCGTATAGAAAGATATAACCGAATCTGAGCATTGAAGAACGAAAGTATGATTAATTAATTAACGTTTTAATAGTTTGTGTTTAAAGTCCAATTGAGTGATTGAACGTGTTCAGTTTTCCAATTATAATTGGAATAGTATTCTAGAATTTGGTAAAAGACTACAAGAGCCTAGTTTCGACTATACGGACAGCAGATTTTACAAAAAGGAAGATGATATGAAGTATGGAAGGAAAGTTGAAGGATAACAATGAACGAGCGAAACTTCATTGGAGTCGGCCTCTAAATTAAATACGAGTATTCAAAAGTAATAGCAAATTAAAACCATGAACGAATCTCATTTCTATAGTTTCAGTTCCTTCGTATTTCTTTATTCTCCTTTATTAAACAATTTTGAAGTTATTTCTTTTTCATCAATATTACGGAACAAATATTTATTCAATTTCATTCTGGTATTTTATTCTAACTCTATCGTTCTCGCAATTTATTCGAGTATAGTTTCGAGTTAATGCAAATTATTGATGATTTTTTTTTTGCATAGTGTTTGGTTATATGATAAATTTTGAAGAAATGAGAATGTTAGACTTGCGTGAGAATAAAAATTTATTGCAGAGATTGTTTTTATTCGGTTTTTTTTTTTTTTTCATGCAAATGTATAAAGAAATTATTGCGAATTATAACGAAGATGTCCGTGGTAAACGCTTGAACAAGTGTAGCATCGATTTCGGATGGATTTATGAAACGTCCAAGGAGTATGAACGGATCGTACAAAAGACGCAAGATTTTCAATAAAAAGTAAATCCGATGGAAATCTTAGTTTCAATTTTTTAAAGTTTCTTTTTCTTGTTGTCGTCCTCGAGTCGTCCTCGTCATTGAACAAGTAGTTGCTATTTTCGCAAGAGCGAAAATGCTTATTGCTCTGCGTATAAAAGATTCTACCTTGAGCATAAGATCGATAGACTTTTACGAGTCGAACGTCGCACAACTGAACTTCTTTACATAATTATGTAAAAATCACTTCATACTATGTCCTAGTTCTGAGATTATTACTATTCGAAGCTACCAGTGTGACGTACGATATAGCACATACATATGTGCGTTCCCATCTATTATTGACTTTGCGAGATACTAACAATAAAAAAAAATGAGATGATTATGCTAAAGTATAGATAATCCTTCGTTTAAGTTCTTTATTTTTTATCTGCAAATAAATAAAAAAAAAAAAAACTGCAAATGAGATTTTTTTTTTTTAATATTTTTTATATATTATTTAAAGGTCGCCTTTAGTCTTACTTTCGTTTTATTCAATTTAAATCATATTTATTTAATTTAATTTATATTTAATGTGTGTGTGTGTGTGTGTATGTATGTATGTATGTATATATGTTCACTTTATAAGTAAAGTTTATATCTAAATTTTCTTTTTTCTTCATTTATATAATATTTCATTTCGCATTGAAAAGTTTTAGTGAGTATTTTTTAGTAATCAACTGTATTCTGTATTATTTTTTATTATTTGTATTTTAGTTAGTCAATGATAATGAAGGCTTTTTGCAAACAACAAGAAATTCGTCCAAAGACCCGAATGACTATTTATTTTTATATCAAAAAATAAGAATCAATATTTCACCGCGAAGTTTATTTGTATTAAAACCAAGTTTAAAGAAATTTATTTCTAAATTAAAACAGAAATCCAATCTCGCTATACAGAGATTAAATTCCTTAAACGTAATGAGGAATGGTTAGCCAGAGATTTCATATATCCAAGTACAATATTAGCACAAATCCCGCTTACAAGTTCAACAAATCCTATAGCAAAGCCAAAGTTATTTATTGTATCCTTTCTTAAATTTGTTTGAAAAAAATAAATTACAAAACGGTCTGAAAAAACCAATTAAATAAACAAACGAACTAAATAAATATGACATATGTTATGTTATATAGGTATTATTAGAAAGAGTTTATTTTTTAAGATCGTTTATTTCAAACTTCGTTTCAATATCTTTTATGCTTCAGAAGATATATGGAAATGTTACTAAAATTATCGATCCGGCCCAGTGTCCGTTGTCATGTACATTATATGAACAAATTTGCCAATATTTTTTGCAATTGTATCACTCTCCAGTATTTTTTTTTTCTTTACGAGTATACGTACGTGCACTTGTATGTATGAAAAAGAAAGAGAGAGAGAGAGAGAGAGAGAGAGAGAGAAAGAGATCAAATGTGACATTTCTGTACAATTTATATATAGTGATGCAACAATACAATGATAGGTAAAATATTTCGCAAAATTATTTTTCCCGGTATTTTGTAAATATATATATATATATATATATATATATATATATATATCACGTTCAAAGAGACTTCAATAAAATTCTTCGAACGGATTGTATGTGTGTCATTTACACATATTTCAACATGCCTTCGTACAGAAAAATTTATATTTTTTTTATCTCAATGAATACTTTAACGCGTTCGTAAAATTGACTGAAAAAAAAGAATCAGCCGTATGATCTTGATACAGTCGTCCGATTGATGATAAATATTTTTGATCTATGACTTTAAACAAACCCATTAGAATTTCTTCTCGATCAATATGAAAAATAAATGAAAGAATTATAAAAAGTAAACGATGTTATCGATGACTTGGAAAATCGAAAAGAGAATTTATTAGTGAATATATCGAAGATAAAGAAATGGATGGATAAGAGGTAGGACGTTATCCTCAACGACAACGACGGTGGTGGTACGTTCGCCTCGCTCGTGACGTCAAAGGGGCGCGTTACGTCAGCAGTGCGGTAGACCGTGTGGGAACAGTCACTGTGAGGGATATGGACTAGTGGAGAAAGAGGAGAACGAAAAGGAGTGGGGAATAATCGAAGGAATAAGGGAGGGAAAGAGGTTGTTGGTGCTAGGGGAGAGAATGGAGCGAGGGAGGATAGCTAGAGAACGATGGGAAGGGGTTGAGAGGCTGACGCAAAATAAGGTCGACTACCTTGGATTTCATTCATCGGCCACAGTCAGCCATGAACAGAACATCTACGTGGATTACTCCTTTGAGTTTGTTGAGTATCTATGAACGAAAACACAAAGAGGGATATATCTCATGGATCATTGTTAACCCGTTAGCTGTTTATGACGACTGTACGATCGGATAAACAAACATTTGTTATGGTTGATATAATGCTTTTTTTTTGTAGTTTCTTTTTTTTTTTTATTTTTCTTTCCCTTTTTATATCTTTCATTCCATTTGTATTCCTTTTATTTTGTATATCTACGGTATAATATATCGAAAATTTCGGTGAGTTATTTCATTGGGAAGAAAAGAAAAAAAAAAAAGGAATTATTTGGGTGAACGATTATTTTGATAATCGATAGAACAATGTCAATTTTTGTGAAAGAGTAGGAAAGTCGAGTTAATGGCTGATGACAAAGTAGAATAATCGATGATTTTATTGACCTCGATTTTTTTCTCTCTCCCTCTCTCTCTCTCTTTCTCTCTCTACTTTGCGACGAAAAAAGATAAACGCTCTTTCGCTGGTAAAATCATTGAATGATGGATCGATGAAATTTATTTTATATTCTTTCTATGTATATTGAAAAATTTGGAAAGTTAAATTAAACAAGAAAAAAAAAGAAATATGTTGTTGATATAGCAGAATGAGCTTGTTTCGATTGGACTGTAAAAAAATCAATATATGTACATATACATGTATGTACAATGTATATATATGTATCATGATTTATAATAAATTCGTTCTTCCAACGTGTTTTAAATACATTTGATACGCGATTATATGTCCTTTCATTTTGTAATCATTTTAAGATAACGTTTAAATCAGACTTTCGCTGAAAGATAGATAGAACAGAATAGATACGGGGTTGATTAACCCTTTTCAGCCAACCCTCTTTAATCTCTCGTTATTAATCTTTTGGATTTGTTTAAAGATTATATCTAAAAATTTTTGTTTATATATCTATCCTTGAGGTCACGCAATATTTCTAACAATTATTATTAAAAGCTTGTATAGACAATACCAAGAATGTTCGAGAGAGCATAAATTTTTCTGACACGAATGTATTATAATAATTAATATTATATATATTATAATAATTAAACAGAATGTATTATAATAATTAATAATAATAAAAAAGAAAAACATTTAATGAAAAACATCATTAAATGAATATTAAAATAAAAGCACGCTAAGATAAAATCGTAATAAATCTACATTTATACGGTGTGTAACATAGAAATAAGTCACTGTTATTATCAAAGTTCCAAATTATAATACTTATATAACTCCATCAAAGTTAATTTTTCCATTTACATTAATTATAAATTTTCTATAGAAAATATATGGTATCATGGATCTTCGTAGTTCTGAGATCGTTTTTTAATACTCTGTATATTTTCATATAAGCATGCACCTGCTTCAAATGGTGTTCTAAGCTTATTATCGACTTCTAGGTTGAACAAGGTGGTAAAGAAGAATGATACTTCTCAGGGAAACGACAGATAGCGCACCTTCGTTGAACGAGGATAAGAAGAGATGCGAAAGACATAGAGAAATATATATATATATATATATATATATATATATATATATATATATATCAAGAGTACCTCAAAAATCGATACAAGACGAGAACGCGTTTCTTGACGAATTCCTTCGTTCGTACTTGTATTCCCTCTTATCGAGCTTCCTCCTTTGTCTAAGCATCGAAATGGTACTCGAGGATGCTGAGCCTCGCTAAAATGTCGTGAAAAGTCTTTGATCCGTCAATGAGTACCTCGTTAAAAGAGCGCTTACTGCTGTACCGTCCTTAATCTTATAGTTAAGAGATTGCTTCCTTTCGAATGTAAAAGTATCAATACCTTTCTTTTTACTATTATTTTTTTTTTTTATTTCACCTTCGTTTTATTATTTCGATTTTCAACAGAACGTTGTTTCGTTTCCAAACGTTCAACAAAATCTATTCAATCCCACTTTATTGACATTTTTTCCGATTTTTCCTTCATACCTGATAGATCCATCAATCGCAAGAAATAAAAATATTTGAGATATTACTTTTAATAATAGGTTTTGATTATAGGAAAAAGGGAAAAAAGCTGATGTTATTCTAACTAGTTAAATTTTTGCTTAGTTGTAATGTGTATACAGAAGAAACGTCTGATGTTTACATCAACAGAGATACCATGCTGCTTCAGAATAAATCGAGTGTAAATAAACGATATTGCGTATTCTATCGTTGACTAGAAAATACAAACAGGATAACCAGTCTTCGATCGTACTGATATTTGTATCGAGAGTACATAAAAATTCTTTCGTATATCCGTATTCGTATATTTGTAAGATTTTTGAATTATCAAACATAAAGATGATACATATTTTTTAAAAAAGAAGTCGTCCTAAACATCGAGAATATATATTTGAACGATATTTTTACGTAAAACACGAAATAAGCACGCTCGATGTTGGTCGCATCGATGATTTCCATCGTTTTAAATAATCCTACACAATTTTTATTTAATATAATTTATTTCCGCGTAAAATTTTCTAAATGCTCGTCGTTTTTGAGTCGAAAGTCAAATTGGAATTAAAATTACTCGTAAAATTTTGTAGCATTTAATTTGACTTTCGTTATAAATTTCAAATTAATCTATCCAACAATTTAGACATTATAATGGATATATTTATCTACAACCACACGCATTTCGTTATAAAACGTTAAGAAAAATTATTTGATATCTCCAATAATTTTGAATTGTTTGTAACACCTTTCGTTACACGTTGCGATTATAAGAAACTCTTTATGATCGTACTTAAACATTATTTCCCCTTTTACAGAAATTATTAAACAAAGGAGAAAATTATTAAAACAAAGAGGGGAATGTAAAATAAACTAGCACATTATCTCCTTTGTATTAATATTATACTAACACTATTCACTTTAAATACACACGCATAATTTTATGTTGAATCTACAGAATCTTATATATACAAGGTTGTAATTATGTGTTCTAATTATAATTAACATAGCATTCCGAATAATATATAAATACAAACGACATTTCATACAAGTTTAAAGAAAAGTTGGAGCTTTGTTGCAAAATTTTCTTTTCTTATTTATTTTCTTTTCAAACGCAAAACTAAAATTGAAAGCGAAATGATAATAAATAAAGAATTTATCGTCGAATTGTCCTATTTCCAATCGAATTCTTTTTTCACTTTCAAGTCTACTCTAGTTCGAGAATGTATGCAAGCATCTATATATCTGCGGTTGGAAGGTCCGCGCGTATTCATAATTGGATTCTCGCAGTATGAAACAACGAATGTCGATGGAGCGAACCTGAACGTTTTGAATGTGAACTCTCAATATTCAATGGGAAAAAAACGCACTAACGGTAGAAAATCTGATTGGTGGTTCGATCGATCATTCGTGCGATCGATGTTTCTCTTGGTGTTAATATTGTAACCAGTTCGACTATATTCAATGTCCGACTCGGCTGGGGGACTGCATCCTTTGACGCCAATGAAAAATCCAAAACTTTTTCGAGGAAAAATCCACAGTGGAGAATATAAAACAATTTTGTGGGACGCTTTTAAATTCGGCAGCTTCAAACTCTTACAATTTTTGTTATAAATAATTGTTTTTTTGTTAATATATTAATGACATATATTATATTACATCTATACATATAAATTATATTATAAAAAAGTATATATATAAAGATACATATATTTTATTTTATATATATATATATATATATATATATATATATATATAAGATAAAAGGATATCTCCGTGAGATCCGAAGTCTCCCGTAGTCTTAATACTACTGACTTTAAAATGTGAACGCGCAGTCGTAGCTGGTGTATGTAAATAGAAACAAACTTTTCATTGATTTTGATTATTATTGAATGAGTTTTCTTTTGTATTTCGACGAGTAAAGATCGAAGCAGTCTCTTTCGAAATAGATAAGCTTAAATAAATCATAGTTATCATTAGTTTAAAATTATTTAAATAATTCGATACATGCATGGAATATAACTAATTAATATTTAAACAATAGTAGATTTATTAAAACATTTCGTAGCTCGGAATATGCAAAATATAATTAAAGTAATATTTAAATACAGTTATAATGTGAACGCGGGGTCGTAGCTGGTGTACGTAAACGGAAACAAACTTTTCATTGACTTTGATTATTATTGAATGAGTCTTCTTTTGTATTTCGACGAGTAAAGATCGAAGCAGTCTCTTTCGAAATAGATAAGCTTAAATAAATCATAGTTATCATTAGTTTAAAATTATTTAAATAATTCGATACATGCATGGAATATAACTAACTAATATTTAAACAATAGTAGATTTATTAAAACATTTCGTAGTTCGAAACACGCAAAATATAATTAAAGTAATATTTAAACACAGTTACAATGTGAACGCGGGGTCGTAGTTAGTGTACGTAAACAAACGAACTTTTCATTGATTTTGATTATTATTGAATGAATCTTCTTTTGTATTTCGACGAGTAAAGATCGAAACAGTCTCTTCCCAAACGGTAAGCTTTAAATCATACTTTCTATTAGTTTAGAATTATTTAAATAATTTCATATGTGCATAGAATATAACTAAATAATATTTAAACAATAACATATTTATTTAAACATTTCATAGCTCGAAACACGCAAAATATAATTAAATTAATATTTAAATACGATTAAAATGTAGGTACGTATACAAAAAGAAACTTTTCACTGACTTTGATTATTATCGTATCAGTGTTCTTTTGGACTTTGATGAATAGAGATCGAAGCGAAGCCCTCCAAAGTTTTTAAAAGTCATAGTTTCTATTAATTTAGAATTATTTAAAAAATTTTATTCGTTCGCATAGTATACTATTTAATAGTATAATATCGATTTCATATTATAACATTAAATTTTTCTGTTTCAGAACGTCATTGCAATCGTGAGGGAAGCATTGATACAATCGAGTGTTCATTTCGTTAAAATAAAAATACGACGAAATAGAAGCAGTGTTCGTTCGTTCGTTCGTTCGTGTTTCGCGATTTAAACAACAAGTGTTTTTGCATCGACTGCGTGCAATGCAGTCGTTTGAGTCAGTGTTTGTTCGCAAAGGTTTTTGCTTTTTTCACAGTCGTACAGACTGTATTTATAAAAGACAGTAGAGTTTCGCGAATTAACTTCAGTGACCGTATGTTAAAAAATAACTATCGCGAATTAGAGTCAGTGCATCATTGAAAAGGATTTCAACCTACAGCGATGTCAACCTACCGTATTGTCAATCACCTACAAATCATCCATCCTCAATTTCGACCTAAATCGCGGACGAGTGTTTTGGAGCCATTGCAGAACTTCTTAAGTAGTGAGTTAATTTTTGAACCCCTTCAATCACTCAATCATGTCGTAGACGAAAGGTGTGAATCGACACAAGTGATGGGTTGTAATTAATTGATAGAAGAGCATAGAACAACCAAGTGTAAATTTTTTTGGAGATTTGGACCGTTTATTTCAAAAGTGGTACAAATCCATTTTTTGTTGTTTCGAAAAAATTAAAGGTTAGCATATTAGTCAATTGAAAAAATATAAATTAATTATGTTTAATCTGGCAATGTTTCTACTAATTTATCAATATGTAATTTGACTTTATAAATTTCTTTTCGGCGAATTTAACTAAAATAATATATATTTACGGGCTGTAAATAGACTTACCATTTTCATAATTAGTCGATTGTAAAAATCATTTAATTTCAATTATGAAAAATTAAATATCACAAAATATATTTTGTATATGTCTATGGAAATTGAACTTACATCATTTTCATAATCAATCGCTACGCAATGTCTTTTATTGACCAATTTTAAATTGAACAAAGCATTGGCATTTTTTAAGATTTTAAATATTAACTAGATATAAATAAAAAGATTACACTACATTATCATATAATCACAAATTATGTGATATCTAATTAAAAAAAAAAAAAAAATGGACTTATACTACTTTCAAAATAAATGATCTATTTATTTGTAAATATGATGTTTATTTTTTATTTATTCATTAGATCAGGATAGGATGTTTTTGTTTTATACGTGTTTATAATTATTTGCAATTTGAATATTTTAATGCATTTTGTTTAATACTTCTTAATTTCAGGGAAAAAGTTTTAAATTATTTTTGTATGTAATTATAATATGATTTTTATCGATTTTCAAGTTGTATAAAAAAAAACATGAATATTACTACGTCTAATTATAAAGAATTATCTGTTTCATTTACGCGAATGAATAACTCTTGAAAGTTACTCAAGTTTAAATGAAGAACGCCTCTTCGATCTTTTTACTAAATGTTCTTAGTTTTTTAATTCTTATAATACTTTATACTAGCTCGCTCCAAAGTCTTGAGTAAAACTAATTTTCTGTGGGTCTGTAATATCATGAATCAACTTTAATCATTATATTATATCTATATCTATCTGTTGTGTATTTTTCTGTACTTCTAAGTTTTTAATTTTAAACGTCGTATGGATTTTCATTTTTTACAATTATCAATATTTCCATTTAGATTTAATTATACATTAAAATCTATATACCTAAAAAATCGGAACATAGTTGTATTTAGATTAAATAAAGAACACTCAATTACTTTTTAATTCATTATAACATTGCAATGGAATAATTTTTCAAATAGCAGATATAACAATTCGATATTAAATGCCTAATTTGGCATACTTAATTTTATATTTAATTGATTTTTAAATTGCCAATTTAAAAATCAATTGAACAGCTACATATCGCATAAACGTATTACTAAATATTATTTATTAAATTTTTCTAAATATATATATATATATTTTTCATTTTGGATTCTATAATAAAAGTTTTAAATTCAAATTAATTTCTAATTTTGATTGCTATGAGAAAATATTTAAATTATTCAGAAAACTTTTAAATTATTCGTAACAATTGTCGGTAAAGTATTCTTTTTGTTTCGTATTTTCATTTGAACGTTATTAAAATTTCTAAAAATCAAAAATTACGTATCGTTCGATATAATACATCAGCGATCGTAAATTTCGGTTATATACTTGGCAGATTCAAGCCATGTTTCTAGAAAACGGGACAACTCATTAATATCAAATTTGCGCCGTAACGATGATCAAAGCTATTAAACGCGTCGCATGTGTTAATAATAATTTCAGGAAGCTATATTGTGCTGAAACAAGATGAGAAAATGAAAGAACAAAAAAAAAATAACGCAACCTAATTTATGACCCAATACCAAGGTAGTAATTCTAATGAAATGATGTATCTAATCATAAAAGATTAGAAAAATGCAATTAAATATCTTATTTTCGAAGTGTCTTAAATTCAAAAAATTAGTTTGCTATATTTAGTTTCTTATAGTACTGAAGATAATTATTCCATTGCATAAATTATTGTATTATTACAAAAGAAAAATAAGTAGAAATATATAAGTATTTAAAAGTTATTTAAAATGCAACTTGATCACAAAAATAATTTATTTATTTACTTTTGCATAAATATATATTATTAAAATCATAAATATATAGGGTAAGACGGGGATGATGACCTACTTTTTTTTTAGAACTTCAATACGTTATAAATAAATTTAATCGATATACAAAGCAGAAAAATATTTTCTTATTTATATTTCGTATTTATTTGAGAAGATAAAAATTATGATATCAAAATAAAATGAAAAAGTAATCATAAATTTTTCTACAAAAAAAAAAAAGAAAAAAAAGAAAGGAAGAAAAGAAATTTAGTTAGTTTGCTATGCAGAAGACTATCTCACTGTCCAAATGAGATAACTCACTCTTCAGGATAAAAAAAGAAAATAAAAAAGATTTTAGATATAATAGGAAAAAAATGATTTCTTTTGCTCGAACAAAACTTCTTTAGAAAGACTAACATAAATCTAAAAATATTGAACATCCTACGTAAATATTGAATCCAGTGGTCTTGTTTCGATCTACATCTGTAATGCATTCAAGTAGATGCATTCAAACTCTTGTATCAAAAAATCGGAAATATTTGTATCTATAGATAAATCGTTCAAAATCTATTTACGTTTAGGCTTATCTAAATTTTTAGCAACGTTTGTTACTTTTATCGCTTGAAACGTATCCAACATTTTCTAATTCGTTAAACTACACTTGATGATTGTACTGGGGATTGAATTAATTTTATTTAGCGTTGTTTCTGACGTGTCTGTCACGGGAGTCTTTTTATTAATTGCTTGCGAGCAACTAAGTAAGGTAGTTTCTGGTTTTCTATTTTGCTTTGTGTCTTTTTCAGTTGCACGAGACACACGTTGCCCTGGTTGTTATTCTTCATTTAAGAAAGTGCAGAATTAAACTTCCGCCATTAAAAATGATTAATGCAAAGAATAAAAATCCAGCGTCTGCGTAACCAGCCAGATTTACATCGTAAGGACGTAACAATGTATAATTTTATGATGGGCCAATTACCCCCGAAAAAAATCGAGCCATCTAAAATCAGAGAATAATGATATACTTATATTTTCAATAATGTTTTAAGAGGATATAAACATCGCAAGGATACAAACATAATCTATAAATATTATTTTATATTGGTACATTATATTCAAAAAACGTTATTATTTCTTTGATAAATTGTTAATAAATCGTGGCATAAAGAAGAAGCAAAAAATTTTTTGATAGCTTTTAATTTCTATATCACAAACAAATTATCTATTTCTTAATCGAAAATAAACAAAGAATACTTAGTCTTGCTAATAAATTGTCAGTCCAATTATTAAAAATATCTGAAAAACGGACTGTATCTAGAAAATATGAGACTGAGCCGTCTCACCCGCAGGGAAATCTTACCCGGAATTACATTATATTAAGAAATACCATAGAGAGCATCGTGCTCGACAGTCACCATTTTTTTTTTTTTTGTAATATGTAGACGACTCGAAAGAAGCTCTTCTCTAATGATATGCAACTAAAAAAAAAAGATATATATAAGATAATATACGTAATACCTGTCTTGTAACGGAGTTCGTAATAGTTAAGATACTTTGACATAAAAATAAATGCAAGAAGGGTAACTGTAGAAGAATGACGAAGAGAAGTATAGAAGAGTCTTCTGTTTATGAGGGACACAGAAATAAAGCAAGAGGCTAGCTGGCTCGTAACCAAGACGGTTAATCTCGGGCACCGTGCTGAACCGATCCGTTCGACGGCTACAAATCCAGCGAACGTTTCGCTATATCTCTGCCGTACCACCCTTTTCCTGAATCGATCGCTCTTTCTACAAATCCCCTTTCTTCTAAATTCCCAACTACCCTCCAACTCCCTTTCCTCATCCCCCACGAGATGGTCTATACCAATGATAGAGAACCTTTTCTGTCGGCTGGTCGGAATCGAATAAAAAAATGTTGTATTCATCAGTCAAATATTTGAACTGAGTAATTTAAAATAATAAAAAGAAATTCTATATTTAATTCTTTAATCAATCTGTAATAACAAAGAAAAAAGAAAGAACACTCATACAAAATCGGAATTAAATAGGGTAATTTTGTTTAAAACTTGGATGAAATTCATTGGTGCTTTTTAATGATAACATTTTCTTTATATCGGGCTTGTCAAAACAATTTTACTTTTAAGTAAATAATTTTCATTGTATTTTGAGATTCGATTGGCAATGAAAAGTCGATAAATAGTATTCTAACGATCTAGTAGATAACTTCAAGGTCTTCTTTTTTTGTTTTATAAATTTGAAATATCAATTTTGTTTTGAATAATTTACAAAGCTTTAGTTAAACTTTTTGAAAATTCATACATCACAAACTTTTCACGCGAGTTAACGGGATTACACCGATGATCTAAATCAATCGTTCTGTCTATATTGTTTTCTCCAGTTTCTTATCATCGAATTCAATTGGAATTATTTCGATATAACGTGTATTTTATCGAATTGCAATAATTTGTAAGAAGATCAATAATTATTTTAAAGATTTTATGTCATTTCACAGTACGTACAATAAATGTATAAAATGTAATTATCTTTAGCCAAATATAAGTATAATAATTAAATAGATATCTATATACATTTCATTTATATATACATATATGTATATACGTAAAAGATCAATAAATATATGTATGCATGTGTGTAGGTGTTTATGTTCGAAGATCGTATGGATAAAATGTGAGACTGGGAAGTGAGTACTGCGCGATCGAATCTTTGTTATCGCACGTGCAAAGTTAAGAGAAGAGGCGGTAGTCATCTAAAAAGAAACAAAGATTAGGTTGATCAATCTTAAGTAGGCGATTACATCAAGAGGAGGTATTTTTGGAAGAAAGTTAATCTTAAAGAGGAGTAAATTTATGAGTTTATTTTTTAAATAAATGAATCATATATATATAAACATTAATCTTTATTAAATATGTTTTATATATACTATATATAATATATATATTTAATAAAAATTTTTAAATAACTTAATATTTGTAATTAATAGTTTTCAGTATTATATTAAATAAAGTTTAATACAATTCGTTACATATATAGATTAATTTTTATTAAATATATATATATTTATTTATTTATATATATAGCAAGTATGTTTGGAATAAACAATATATATATATAAAATAATAATATAATATAATGTATATATATAATAAATAAGTAAAAGTACAATACAAAGTTTTCAAATAATATTATTTACCGAAGAGAAAGAATATTCTCAGGAAATCGATTACTTCGAGCATATAATTAAAATATTTTGGAAGATATAGATATTCCGTGAAAGGCATTCGTATTTAATATGATGAACTAGATTTAAGAACAGCGTGAATCACTACGACAAAGATTTTCTCGCGACTTATTCTCGCCGGATCAAACTCTAACGACGCTCGGCCGACCGTCTTGGTGCAATTATAGCGCATTAGTCGCCTACAATTTAATCTGAAAATGTAGGGCGCGCGAAGAAGGCTTGGATCCGTTCCCAAAGGGAGTCGAAATTGGAATAAAGAGAGGAAGGCCGAGAAGGAACGAAGGTTTCTCGAAAATTACTTCAAGAATAGTTTTATCGAAGTAAGCTATCTGGAAGATTACACGTTCGACGTTTTAAAAAATATGTTTTTGTCTCGTAAAAAAAAAAAATAAAGAAAAGAACAGAAAATAAATAAAAAAGAAAAGAAAAGAAAGACAACCGATCCGAAACGAAGGGCTAGTCCCTATCGCAATCGAAAAAGTTTAAGAGAAGGAAACAAACAGGATATTACAAAGTATTCGATACGATTTTTATCTTTCAGATGGGTAACGTTTTGGGTTTCGTTCGGGTTAGAAAGAGAAGAAAGATTGACGATGAATATACATATACATAAATTATTACTTTGCGTATTTGCGTCCACTCGGTAAGTTTTCTCCGTTTGCATTAGAATATTCCAAGAAAACAATCGTACATTTCTCGAAATTAATCCTCTCTCGGTAGATCTCAGAGTTTTCTTTCATTCACTCGAATCCTCGAGACGACTTAACTTTCTATTTCTCTGTTTCGTCAGAGACTTTCCATTTTCGAAATGGCTAGTCGAAACATTGGCGTTTCTAACATCAAACTTAATCCTAGCATATTTCTTGGTGCACTTCCATCCTCGAGAGTCGAAGACCTTTCGAAACTTACCCTCATTTCCCTGTCCCCGCCCTTTTCCCTTTCTACAACTCGTTGTAACTTTGATTTGATTCGAATTAGTCTTTAAACTTTATCAATTTGACGCGTGCATCGAAGTAACAATAGAACTAAATTGTTTCGCCTTTCGTGATTCACTTATTTATTGATAGAGCAAACTTTTTAATAGTATAAATAAAAATAGATTAATTCCACGATTCAAATATATATATAGATTAATGTAATATATATATATATATATATATATATATATATGGATAAATGTAATATAGATATATAGATTAATGTAAACGTGCATTTCGTATATCGCATATACGTACGAAATATTTCAATGCAAAATTCTATAGGATATCAATTCTAAAAGACTATTGATAGCAAGACTATTATAATAGTTATTTGAACCACGTGATAAAAGTTATATAAATCGATTTAAAGCTTTTGCAACAACATTTTCTCAGCGCGATATCGACGAGCGAAATAGGAAAAAAGAGTAAACAATATTGTCTACTTGTATCCACATTATCGTAATGCATTTTTCGACGTTACCGCCGTTATCGCTGGTATATGGATGGAAGAAAAAAAAAAAAAAGAAAGAATATAAAGAAGAGAGAAAGCATTGATGCAATATTTTCTGATCAATGATAAAATATTAAATACTTTCATCAAACTGACGATTCGTTGCAATTTATTACCGACCAGCGACGATTACGAGCAAGAGAGAAAAATGTAATGCAACGACGAATGCAAATGTATTAACAATATTTTCAACAACGTTAATACCAGCCGACTATCAGCGTTGAAATAGCCATCCCTCTTTTTTTTTTCTCTCTGATTTATGCTAATTATATTATCAGCAGGATTTTTACACGAATTCTCATTGTCCCAAAGCTTTCGTCGCCAAATTCGACTCTCTAGTTTTTCTTTTACGATATTTTTTAAAAAATTGTCAAAAATTACCAACACAGAATTCTTTTTCAATCTTTTCGAAATATCTACATATATGGCGTTCGTTGATATATACAAATGAGTGAACATGTTTAAAAATAATATAAAAAAAGAGAGTTAGTAAATTCATATTTAAGAATAATGAAGAATGGTGAAGATATTTAAGAATAATATAACGAAAGAGAGTTAAAAAGTTCTAGCGAATAGTATAATATTTACGTAAATGTACACCGACTGAAACGGTATTAAAATTTTATTACAATATATTTCTACGGTGAGAAATGTTTCGGAACAATCAGAGGAAGAAATACAGAGTAAATTTTAGAGGTAGGGAGCGGCGTAATATCCGAGCTCCTTTTTACGAAAACGTCTGCATCGATATAAGAAGGTGCATTCGTTCTGGTTCGACCCCATCTCTCTCCTTTATATATATATATATACATACACACATACATGTATATAATATATATTATTGATATATATATATATATTATGCAGGACTGATACATACACACACACATATATATATATATATATATATACATATCACATGTATATATATAAAACTATATTATATAACGTTATATGTATAATTTTATTACACATATGCACACATGTGTATACATAAATATACATATATATTTACAAAGTTGAGTTTGCTTAGACATGGGTAAAAGGGATGGATACATCCAGGAAGGGTGGCGCGTTCGTCGTTACTTCGATTCTGCAGCACAGGAAAGGCCGACTGAAGCGAGTACTTGATGGTAAAGGGGAAGAAGGGATCGAAAGAGGATGGAATGGGCTTTCTGCCAAGAAGCATTGAGATCTATACTGCCTGCCACTCGCCACTCCCTCTTCTTTCTTCTCTTTTCTCTTCGAACATTTGACGTCAACTCTACTTCGTCGTGTGGAGTGAGAGAGGCCGTGGGATAGGAGGAAAGTAAGGCCGAAGGAAGAGAGAGCATGAGAGAGATAGAGATAGAGATAGAGATAGAGATAAAGAAAGAGAGAGAGAGAGAGAGAGAGAGAGAGAGAGAGAGAGAGAGAGAAGATATATAGTTTGGAAGATACGGAAGAAGAAAAACAAAGGATAAACAGGAACAAGCACTTCATACGATTCGGGAAATATCTTCCAGGCCTATGCGATTTCATACGAACGATTTTGATTCTCAATTTTTAAATCGCATTAAGACGTTTTTCATTGAATTGAAAGCCTACGATTTGGTGAGATGAAAAATGGAAGGGAGATGGAAATTAAAGGAACGATGATTTTATTTATAAGAGAAAAATATTTATTTTGAAGATATGTGTATATAAATTTGCTTTAAAGTTCAAATTATTCGTCTATATTATAAAATGTATTAGATGATTTTATTTATAAGAGAAAAATATTTTTGAATGTTAATTTTGAAGATAAATATATATAATTTTGCTTTAAAGTTCAAATTATTCATCTATATTATAAAATATATTAGAATATATTTATTTAAATTGTATTATAAATTATATTTAGTTCATTTAAAAGTTTGAACAAATTTAATCATAAATGTTAATTTTGTAATACGTTTCATTATTAGATTCTTGGAGTTTTTAAACGAACTGAATCTAACAAAAACTCAATAATATTTTTATACTAATTTTTATTTTCCTAGAGAAGCTGCAAATAAATCCTGACAAAATTCTAGAAAGTTAGAACGAGGATGAGGATATTTCTATAACGGCTTACAATTTCGCTTGCCAGCTTCTTACCGGAAAATCGAATCATACTTTCGTTAAACGAACGAGCGTTGCTTCTCTGATAAAATTATCATTTGTTCGTGAAGATATGAGGGAGTTAAGAAGAAGAGAGATCAGCCAGCTTATCTAGCTCATTCAAACAAATCGAAAACAAGATTTTGATCCAAATTTGAAATGCGATTTAAGAGGATGAAAATAATTGGAAATTATCTTTATAATTATTTAACATTCATCTCTGTTAAAATAAACTAATATCAAGATCGGTTATCATTGTATAATATGATATTATCAATACCATATATACCATATACGATGTTTTAACAGTAGAAATGAAAATAAATATTTAATATAGCTAAAAAGGATTTATAATCTGTTTATAATTAAATCATATTATTTCCATTTTCCAACAAATATTTATAGGAAATTTATTTTATGTCGTTTAATTTTCAATATATATATATATATAAAGTATTTTATACAAAATTTTATAAAATTTGTGATATTGAATATAATGTTATATCAAAATTTGCAAGGAAGAATCATTAGCGGACAATAAGTTTATAAAAATGCTTAACGATACATTTACATATGAATTAATATAACTACTATATGCAAAACAATTATTTTGTTGACGTATGTCAATAAGAAAAAAAGAGAGATAAAGTGAAAAAATTCGAAGAAAAAATGAGTGATTTTTTCACGTACAATAATAAAAGAGAATAACATAAGAGTCTTAGCTCTTTAATGGAGCCAATACGGATAGAGCCAAGATCGGATAGAAATCTTCGACCTTGTATATGTAGATATGCGTATACGATAGAAAGGGAAATAGTGAGAAAAAGGAACAAAACGATAATAAAAAAGAAGAATTGTTCGAAGATGGGAATCTGTAGAAAGAGAGAGAGAGAGAGAGAAAGATGAGAAAAAGTATTGAGAAAAGCCGCTTATGCCACGACTCGGGAGGACACGAAAAGAACAAAGCAAAACAGGAAGAAAGAAGGAAAAGGTACACGATAGAAAAGGAAAGAAAGAAAGGGAAAAAGGGGTGGAAGAGGAAAAAGAAGAGAGAGAGATAGAGAGAGAGAGAAAGAGAGAAAATAAAGATATAGGAAGACGGAAAAAGAGAAAACAGAGAATGATCAAAAAAAGAAGATACGCAGAGGAAGACACTCGAGAAGAACGCGTGTTCTCATGCAGAATCTCATTCCCCTTGGATGGACCAAGGAAAGAATGAGAATTATCTTACTGTGAGCATTTTCTTCGGAAAATAACACTCGTTCTGAATTATTCTCTTATTATTTTCTTACAGATGTTTGCTTTAACGAGGTCAATCCAACTGAGTTTAATCTTTTCATATTCTATTCAACGGAACATTCTCTTGAATAATAAAGCAATTGTTGACTATATAATGGATCAAAGTGGATTTTGCACATTTAGAATTTTAATAATCGGATTGATTTTATTTAAAACAAGTCTCCAAATATGATATATTCGATTCTTTTATTATTAGTTTAAGATTATTATATTGTCTCTTTATATTTATAGATCGTCTGTAATTATTTATGTTCAAATTGCGCCTGAAAAGAGATCACACGTTCATCCAATGCAACGCAATGAGTATATTGCCTGTAGTAAAGGGCTAGAAGAAAATTTCTTACTTATAGATGGCACTCAACATTATTGAACTGTATGGAGTGTAACATGTTGCCAGGCGCGATACTTCATTTTTCTACATATAATTATTAACGAATATAAATATTACTGTTATTACGAATTATTTCGAATATATTGCAATATTGTGCCAATGAAAGAATTCGACGATACTTCTTCCTTTTCAAATAAAAATAAATATGAATAACAAAAATGCAGATTTTTTCAATTTGAATATGATCACAAGAATGTGAACTAATTGATCGATACATGCATTTCATTGATGTAACTTTTCAAACACGAATCGTCGAAGATATATAAGTTTGTTTTGTAAAAAGAATCTTCCTTCTACCATCGATTCCGAGTTTACTAATCGCCTTAAGAAGTTAATCTTATTAACGTCGATGAATTTTAATCGGTTAGATACGGATAAATACATAATTTTATCGATAAGATATAAAAATCGAATTACTTATTACAGCACGATTTTTTAATCCTTAAAATGACGATCGGAGATTGTATCGCGAGTTTTGAGAATAAATCTACTTTATATACATAAGTTATTTGAAAACGAACAATCCAGAATGTTATTAATAAATTAGAAATGAGTTCGTTCGTACAAATCATAATTTGAAATAAATAATTTGAAAAATATCAATTCCAGGAGAAAATTTCATCAATTATCGATTTAAGCTACTCCTACTGCGGTAAAGTGTAATACCCTTAAGACTTCCAGCAAGTAGAGTTATCAACGAATTACTCTTAATGGTAACTCACACAAGATACCTTCTTCGGGTTTCTCATCATCACCATTATTATCATCATCATTTTCCTTCTCATCCTATTATTGTTGTGATGTGTCGTCGTTAGTATCTATTACAAAGACACGTGCTACGCATTGTATTCGTTCCAATTACGAGAGATTTAATGGAAACCACTACCATGACTCGTGTAACAATGAATTAAGTTCCCGATGTGCTTACGGTTAGATTGTCTACTATAGAAACAATAGATATCATTCTTGAGATAATTTTGAATAACGATATAATGGAAAAATATTGTCAGCTGGAATGGGCAAATTTTCGTTTGATATTGCATCGGAAACATTTTTATCGTTGTAATCATGTTTTATCACGAAAATAAATCGACCGATCTATACCAAAAGTACTTATTTCGCTTTTTTCGAAGTGACAAAGGCGATATATTATGAAATGGGATGGGGGAGGGAAGAGGGGGAGAAAAAAGGGTTGAAATGCGAGCAGGATGTACTTTCCAAAAACAAAAAAAAGGTACCTCGCGTCAGCCGAAATCGAAGTCGGATTTTCGGATTTATGTTCCAACGCGATGCACTTTCGCGACGATGCCAACGGGACAAGCGGGATGATATTATTATGCCCCAGTTTCGACTAGCTCCGCACAATATCGTGAGTAGAAATATCATCGACGATCAGATAACAGAGACGATATAGATCTTTTTTTCTTTTTTTTTATTTCTATTTTATTTCATTTTATATTTGTCATTATTCCGTGATATCCTTTTATATGAATATTATTTTGAGAATAATTCCAATGAAAAATTTTTCGACTATAGATAAAAATGAAAAAAAGGACGAAGAGAGAGAAAGAGAGAGAAAGTTCTTTCTATTTCGACAATGCGTTCCTCTCTTTAAAAACTCGAAACGGGCGTAATTACGTTCGAAAAAATGAATCAACGTTTTATAACATTCATTGCGATGTTCATAAAGTTTGATCATGACGGAAGGACGACAATTTTTTGCGAACGCTCCCGACGTAATTGGAGAAAATAGGTAGAACGACGAAGAGGAACAATACACCGGGTACAGTACCCGGTTTATGGAACGGTTTTCAAGAATAGTAAGAGAAAAAGAGATATGGGGAAACGAATGAACGAGAAAATGCTGTGCTCGTTAGGCTTTCGAGCGAACGGACAACCGACCAAGCAAACCAAGCGAACCAGCGTTTATCGTGCTAAAATGATTTTAACTCAATCATTTTTATACAACTTTTCGGCGAGGTCAACTCCTACCAACTTCACGGAAATTTCAACTTCCGTCTGTTGTCGTTGCCAACTCTGATTCAAAAGCTAGTGAAAACTCCTTGCAAAAAGGAATTATTCTTTGGCAACTGAATTTTCTCTGTCAACGACTACGGAGAATGAGAGAGAGAGAGAGAGAGAGAGAGAGAGAGAGAGAGAGAGAGAGAGAGAGAGAGAGAGAGACAATGAAACGATAAGATGAATCCTTGACCGAGGGAATGGTTGAGACAAAACCGGAAAGATAAAGAAGGATAAGTATTATAGAAATACTGCTGTAATATTGAAAGAAAGTCAGAAGCAGACGTTTCCTATTCTTGCATTGCGAGTCCGGGAAAATTAATTAATTTCAACGACGTAGCTCGACGGTCGATTATTTAAGACTCCGAGTATATTCTTTGTTCAATGCGAAATTCTTTTTCCGAAAAAATCCGTGTTGTTCAACCTGCCTTAAGAAGACTAATTATCGTCGATCTATTTCCAAGAATTATAGATCGAGATATAACAAAAGTTTGTTGAAATTCTATTTTGAAAAAGTTTTGTCACGTTTCGATTTATAAAACATATTCAAAAACTTGCACGAAAATTTTATTTTTTATGATAATTTACATGTAATTTTCACGCGAAAAGTCTACTATAAATCGAAAATGTTTTTCTAAACGTAATTGAAAAAGAAGAAATTAAAGTACGATTATGTAAAATTGTAAACTCCTGTTTCTAAAAAAAAAATCTTCTTCGCCGATCCTCTTGTCTAAAAAAAAGTATATAAAATGACTATTAGAAATTAGAAGGAGGTTTGAGGAGGGGTGAGAAGAGGGAAAGTATACAACAATAAATTTCTATATTTTCAATTTCCGTTTCTCTCCGTATGATCCAAGCAATCGGTAAGTGTATTTCTAACAAAATCCTTTTTTGGATTTCATCCGGTTGGAGAATGTTTCTACTACTTGGATCTTTTCTACCTTTTTCATTTATATATATATATATATATATATATATATATATATATACATATATATATGTATGTATGTATGTATGTATATATGTATTATATTTTCGAATGACGGAAGAA
Organism: Vespula pensylvanica; assembly: GCF_014466175.1. NCBI lineage: Eukaryota > Metazoa > Arthropoda > Insecta > Hymenoptera > Vespidae > Vespula > Vespula pensylvanica. Next base: position 479,293 of record NC_057687.1, read on the forward strand.
AGACAAGGATTGGTTGTTACACGTCTCGAAACGAAATTAAATGCCATATCAATGACGAAAGAGATATGATGCCAAGGTTGAAATCAAGAGATAATATCCGTGGAGGAATCTTTACAATGAAGAGAATACTATTGGTTAGATAGAGAGGAAGAGAGATAGATAGATAGATAGAGAGAGAGAGAGAGAGAGAGAGAGAGCGTGATTAATTGCTCGATTCTCTCGAAACGCTGACTAAAGGCCTATACCCACGTCCACGGATTGGCACGTTGAGATGAGGTGAAGGGGTGAAGAGGTGAAGGGGTGAAGGGGTAAATTGCCTTCAAATCTCATTCTCTCTCTCTCTCTCTCTCTCTCTCTCTCTCTCTCTCTCTCTCTCTCTCTCTATCTCTCATATATACACATACATATAGAGGAATAGTAATCTTCAACATTTCTTCTTTTACTTCCTCGAGCTTCTCTCTCCTTTCGTCGCGAAATTAATAACGGTAACGCGAATGAAAGGGGAGCTTAAGGAACTCCCTTTCGGCCTTTTTCTTTCACCCTTTCTTCCTCTGTTTTTTTTTACTCTCACACCCTTCGATCCGGGGTAGCTTTGAACGACGGTGATGCTGGTAGTACCGCCGAGGTCTTCGATTCCCCGAAGACTCGTCATCTGTCACTGAAGCGTGTCAGCGATTTCTGAAGGGAATCGTAATACGAAGTCTCTAATTCGACCATCTCTCGACAGGACATTGAGCGAGGATCTTTGGATTCTTTAATACTTATATATTTATGTATATATAAAATATATATGTATATATATATTTTATATATAACTCGACAAGATGTCGAGCAAGGATCTTTAGATTCTTGAATATTTATATATTTATATATATATAATATATAATTTATATATCTATAAATATAAAATATACAATATATATGTATAATATATATATTTTTATGTATATAAAATATATATATATATGTATATATGTGTGTGTGTCTATGCTTACTATACGTGTTTTCTTAAAAAGTAAAATTAATGAACATTTTGCTTTGTATCTTTTAACATTATAGCATTTGATATTGCATTTACAACAAACGGCGGACAAGAATGAATCGTTCAGAGTGAATAGAATCGTATAAAAAAATTTCGGTGGAAATAAATTCGTAGATGATTCGTAATTCGTAGACGGAAAACAGAAAAAAAAAGAATTTTTGGAATCTTCTCGTACTTATCTCAGCTTTAGAGATAAGAAATATACCGATTGAAACAGGAGCAGAGAAATCGCGAGAGAACGTGGATCGATATTGATGAAATATCGATAATAAAGTACCGACGACTTCCTTTCGCCATCGTACCCGTAATTTTGTTTTATTTTTTATCGAATTCTTTTTCAGCGAGCGCAAAGGAGGCAGCCATTTTACGTTTGATTTCTTCTTCCTCGATTATACCGGCGCGAAAAGGAAATGTAAAAGGGGGTGAGGAAGAATGAGCGGAGAGGGTAGATGGAAGCTATGAGCTCGTAATATACGTGACGTTTGTTTCGTGGTACGAAAACGAGAGTCGTTAAATCAACAAAACTCAGAGAAAAAGAAGAGAAAAAAAAGAAAGAAGAAAAAAGTCCGCCAAGCACTTGTTTCGCATTCTTTCTCATTTTTCTTTTCCCCTTTCTTTCCTTTTTTATGCTTCTTTTTTTCTTTCATTCTAACCTTTTTTTGCCAAACACTTATTCACGCAGAGATTGAAAAATTAGCAAAATGTTTTTTGGAAGAAATCCCTTCAATTTTTCTCGACGTTCCGATCGAAGAAAGAAAATATTTTTTTTCGTGCTTTCTCTTCGTATATAATGATTTCGATATAATAAATATTATTATGGAATTACGTTAATAGAAATGTTTTAATATTGCGTATTAGTATTTAATAATTAATAGATCGTTACAAATAAAAGCAATTTACATGCTAATTCTCGAAATCAGAAAGGTACTTATATGCTTGCTTGCTTGCGAGTATTTTATCGTCGTAATAAACGACTTTAATTAAGACGAGTCTTCGGTTACAACGAACGATCAATGAACGACCTTTGAGAATAACTCCTCTTCTAAGTCAGATTTGAACTAGTATTACTCCTTATAACAATTCCCAAAGTAAATTTATTTAGTAGTGAATCAATGACGTAGAGATTTCTAATTTCCTTCGTGTTTAAATTCGATTGATTTAAATTCATTGATTAAATAATTACATTTATTTCATAGAAATCATTATCTTATTTCATAGAAAATATTTGTCGATTTTCTTAATGATAGATAATAAACGTATTATTCGAAATAGAGGAAATTTGCTGAAATTTTTCTGTAAATGATATTTTTGTAAATGAGATGATTGAACTCAAAGATGGTACAGACAGTGTGAGTCTGATAAAAGCCATTACGTGCACTCTATCTATTTCTCTCTCTCTCTCTCTCTCTCTCTCTCTCTCTCTCTTTCTCTCTGTCTTTCTCTCTCTCTCTCCCTCTCTCTCTGTCTCTCTTTCTATATTTGTCTGGCTCGTTCAACGTGCCACGTTATACGGAGGTGTCGACGATGAGTGGAATTTATGGTTGACTAGAAAAACAGCTTCTGGGAAATGGTTTTGCAATAATAATGGCATTGCAGAAAAAGCATTCTTGATATGAGATGATATAAGTACGATAGGAGATATTAGTCCGAGAAAATGGAAAAAGAATTATCTCGAAAAAGACGTGTTTTATATTTTTTATAAGGGATAATTTTCGAAGTAATAACGAAATACTTTTGAATAATTCCCGTTTTTCGTTAAATATGCTACGAGATTAATTGATGTTGCTATAGTAAACGTATTCGGATTACACGACAAATTTATTTACATATGCATATAAAATATGCGTCATATTAGTGTATAATATGCGAACTTCGGATATATGTAAATCGTATACAGTCGTTATGTATTTTACAAGAATATTAATGAAAAATGTAAAAGATGTGCGTATGTGTACGTGTATATGTGTGTGTATGTGCGCACGAATGTGTGTAAAGATGAGGTAATGGCCACTAAGGTACTTACGAAGGTGCGAACCTTATTCGAGATGAGTGTATGTGAGAAATTAGATAAAAGACTATTAGGACTGGTAGAGAAGCTTGAAAGAACATTTAAAAGCAGGTTTTAAGAAAAATATTTCAAATAAGAAGAATATGTCTAAGGATTATTTTCTATAAGTAAAAAGATCCGAGTAATTCTGTCTGTTAAATTCATCACGGATATCGTTAAAGATTATGGATATCAATAAAAAGTCTTACATTAAGAAACATTTATGAAAAGAAAATAGATTTTCTTTTCTTGAGAGCTATCGAATTGCAATAAAAAATTCAACAGAATTTTACAGAACTTTTCTATTGGCATTCTAATCAAGCAAATGTATTTTATGCGTATTAACACGCATTTCCAGAGAGACAGGGGGGGGGAGAATTTCATGGATACAATTTAATCGCTAAAAATTGTGTTATAAAATTTGCAAAATGCAAAGAAGAACAAATCGAATGGTATTTCGCTGATTTTACCCTCGAGACATATTTTATAAAGCCGCAGGTAGGATAAGGTTAATTTTATTTTATAATCTCGATCGATTATCGATTTGTATATGAGGTATATACTTTCTAACGATCGCGATCAAGAATAATACGATTGCCAATGAAATTTTGGTATTTTATAAATTTTATCGTTCTCCACAATTTTAAATAAATAAATTTTTTTTCGTTTAAGCAGCTTTTTCTCGTTAAAGCAACGCAGAAAAAAAATTTCGTTTAACATGGCAATATCTGTATTAAAAATAGACATTTTTATTTGTTAAAACATCTGCACTCTTCCCTTGAGATAAAATCTAAATACGACGAAAAAGAGAAGTCAAGGTAAAAATATTTAGTCTATCGATGTTTGCCAAGAAAATCACGTGTGTTGACTGCGAAATGGACGTGGCCCCGTGTACTGCCAATAGACACCTGTTCGACGTATAAAATAAGCGAAGACAATAATAGAATAGAATTCGTAGCACGTGTACTTTCGTAGCGTGTACCTAAGAACTTTAGTCGAGCACGATTAAATAGATTCCTTTGTAGATAGTCCTCGTATCAGTGACAGAAGTTCCTCGAACGAATTGAACTTTCCAAGAGATTTGATAAAATTTAATCATTTCCTGATAACAGGAATAAACCGAAAATTTATGAATCAATTATAATTTATCGTACGCGTACCAATTAAAAATATTGCTGTGCGAATAATCCACTTACTCGAGCTTTTCGATGTATCACGATAATTAAAATGAAATTTACAATTAGTTTCTAATTCTCAATTAGTTCGAATCAAACGAAATTGAAATGTTTACGACGAATTTCTTTCGTTGAAAAATTCGTAAAAATTTTTAATTGTATTTTCATGAAATATACGACATGAAATATAGTATTATTTTTCATAAATCGTTGATTAAATTCTGACAGGATAAAAAGCATTATTCTCAAACGAACTATCGATCGATAAAATTTCCAACGCCCATAGGCGAGACCGTAAAGAGAATCTGGATCATATCGGCTGCAGGGATCCTCGTAACCGTTCTAAAGTAGATATATCTCTATACCATCTCGATACGACGTTTGAAGCTGTACTCGATATTAAATTGACAAAGTAGCATCTACTTGCGATAAAGAAAATAAGAGATTTAGTCGAGTCGATGTCAATGCGACAATGTAAGAAAGGCATTTTCATTTCTCGCGTTGAACTTTCATCAAAAGTACCTTGACTCTCTCTCTTTCTATTTCATTCTATCTAGCTAGCTATCTATCTATCTATCTATCCATCCAACCATCCATCTATCTAACTATCTATCTCTATCTTTTTACTTTTACCATCGTCGCAAGAAAATTGAATTCGCAGCGAAGAAGAGGAAGACCACCACCGTTCGAGAAGTTTCGTCTCCATCGATCTCACTGATTGCACAGACGACAATTTACTCGACGAATTCGTTGCTATCCCGTTCTTTATCGAACGTCGTTCGACGAATACAAAATGCAGTAGGGCTCACAAACGCGCGCATCATATACATGCACACACGTACGCGCACGCGCGAGAATGCACTAAGGAAATCTCTTTTTAGAAAGGGCTCTCTTTCTAGTCTTGGACTAGTCATCGAAATTCGTCATAAATAGACGACGTTGAACTCGATCGACCAGTAGCATTCACACCCTTTCCAAAAAGTTTTACCCTTAGAAACGTATTCCATCCATTCCTCTTATTTCAAACTCTATTCCTCCCTCCAATCTTTTCTTATTGCAATTTCGTTTTTCTTTTCTTTTTCCTTATTCCTTTTCTTTCTTTTTCCTTTTTTTTTTATGTTTCATCGAATGAATTATCGAGATAGATATAGAGAAAGGTTTCTTACCGACGAAAGATCATTTCTCGAATATGTCGAATAATCGAGAACTCTGGAACCACCCTCGATTCCCACCACTTCTTTCTTTCTTTTTTTTTCAAAATAACTATAATGGCTCGCGAACGATCACAAAAACCAACCCTTACACTCCGACTCGAGAAATATTTCTTATCGATCAGGCGTTCAATGGTAGCGGAGATAGAACTGTTGGCGAATAGAAGTACCGTGGAAAGTCAACGTGATTTCTACTGATCGTAAGTCCGAGAATACTACCGTCTGTCCGAGAGAAAGAGAGAGAGAGAGAGAGAGAGAGAGAAAAGTTACGAAGAAATTTTTGCGCAGTGATAAAAGTTAGAAAACGTTAAGTTTGCTAGTTTCTTCCCGAAGTAGAGTAGCCGGTTCCATGCTTGCGACTGAATAAACACTCGTCTCATGTCTCATTTTATCCCACCTTATCTTCGTCTCTTTCTTTCTCTCTTTCTCTCTCTCTCTCTCTCTCTCTCTCTGTTTCTTGCTCTCTCTATCCTGTTTAACTTAACTGAACGTCCACGTATCTTGCAAGAGTCTACAGAGAACTCGTGTGAATTTCTAACAGACGTTTTTCTTGCACTCATAAATGTTTCGATCGAAATATAGAAAGAGAAAGATAGATTGAGTAAGAAAGAAGGAAGAAAGTTTGCAGAATAAGCATTTGGTACATTCCCTTTCGTTGAGAAAAATAAAAAAAGAGATAAAAGAGATTCTGAAGAGAGCGAGAGAGAAAGAGAGAGAAAAGAAAATAATGTGTCTCTTTCTCTTTTGTCATATGCACTAGTTTCAAAAATGATTCGATGGAAATAACCCTTTCTACTGTCTACTACAAGGGAAAATGTACGAGCGACAATTTTGGACAACGTTGAGAGAGAAAATCTTATGAAAAACTATCTCGAATAACAGTTTCCTCATCTTCTACTATCTCAATGTCCTATTCTCAACATTCAGTAGCAAAGTTGTCGTTTCTATTGAAATTTTCTACTTCGATAAAAATACAATGCAGAGAATTTTTAAGAGCATCCTAAAATAATCTCGATTTGAAACACGTTCGTAAATATAAATTTTTCTTCGAGAATCTGTATTAATTACAAATGTAAATTTGGCAAAGTGCATCGATGTAAAAGTTTCTTTCTTTTTCTATAATTTAAAGAAATTTTGCAACGTCCAATCGTACGTGAAAAATTGATCGATATTCTAATAATTTTTCTAAGATGAAAATTGTATTTTATATATATAAGTAATATTTATGTAAGCACACGTAAATTCTAAGAATAAAGTCTCGTATGAAATTTTATATTGACGATTTCAAATTAACTCGAATTCCAGAAATTCGAATCGCATCGAATCGACTATTCGAAGCTAGCCAAAACGATATACTATAACCCGAAATATCATTCCTAGGCAAAGAGGTAGTAGGCATTCGGTGTCACTATGTGCCACGCAATTTCCCTTTTCCAAAATAGATATGTGCACTTACCGTCGGTCGCACCACCGTATGCATCGTCGTGTCACGTTGCAGCTTCTTCGAGCAGAGAATATTAATCTTAAGGAAAGACAAGAGAACGATGGGCTATGCGTTTCTATCTCCGACCTATCCTAAACTCAGACGAATACATATGTTACCCTTGTGATCATATATTCTGGAAAATATTCAAAGAATATTTATTACAAAATATATCATTAATATCTCTTCCATCCTATTATATTAAATTATTCAAAAAATCGGTATCGTTACGAAACGTGATTATATCGAGGGTTTTGATTTTCTTACTGAACAATCTTCGAATGTCTTCGACAGATTCGGCTGAACGTTTCCAGAAATAATCAGAAGAACGACCTTAAGAATTGTCAAGTGCTTCGATAAAATTAGTCACGACAAAACACAAACACGAACGACTCGTCGTAATTTCTTCGTCGCTCCTACTCGTCTTCTCGACTTTATTTATAGCCTATAATATCGAAAGATCTGTTTTCGCGCGTCCCTTCGGTCGTTAGTATCCAAATGATCCAAAAGACAATCTCTTGTATTGTCAATCTCAAAAATTGGTTGTATCCGATTATATATAAAGAAAAAAAAAAAAACAGACAAAAAATGACGATAAATTTTCTATAGTCATCAAAATCGATCCTGTATATTAACCGGAAAGATGATATGTAGATATATATACGTTCATTGGATCGTTTAAACGATCAGTTAATAAACCTAAACTGTATTATAAGATAACGTTTTATTAGTCTCTAGATAATCCTTTATTCTTGTTTCGGCTTTCATGGAGATTTGTTTCTGGATACGGGTTACGGCGTTATAGAAGCGAAAATCATGAATGGTCGAACGCTCATCATTCAAACGTGAAACCAAGAGGGATTAAACACCTCCCCTACCCACCTTTACTATTTTAGTTCTCCTTTGGGTTAAAGATCGATGTATCTCTTCTTGAACGCGATATATCGCAAAATTACCTTCCAGGTGAGGCTTGTTATCGTCATGGAAACTAGGCTTGGCCCTAGCACTCCTAGATCAGGACCGAAGCTTTCGCTTCGTTGATTTTATTGCATTCCCATTGTCATTTTTTCTCGCATGGTTAAAACTACATAACAGGCGTGCGTTTACGTCATTTTACTTCCTTTAAGAATTTCGCTTAGAAGTTGATTTCCATCGATTTTTTTTTTTTTGATCTTTCGTATATAATCTTCCTCTTCTACTTTTTATCAATCGTTTCAAACAGATCAGATATTTAATCTGGCTGTTGTCCTGATTAATTTTATCGAGAGATCAATTAAATTCTCTTATGGGTTAATGTTTAATACGACGAGGAACATCAAACTAACTCAGTACGAATCTCATTAATTGGTAAAAGAAATCTCTTCAGATATATCCACAGTTTACTCGAACATATTCTTAACTTTGTTTTAATCCAAGCAATTTTATTAAGAGCACTTGAAATCGTATAAGATTCGAGGACCACTGTCCGGAAAGTTAGAGTAATAAATTTTGCCGGAAAACTTTCATCGAAAATGATCGTTAATTTTCCACTCTTATGAATCGTATTAATTTGATAATTCTTTTGAGAAAAAAGAGCGGAGAAGTGGGATCCTCAGGAAATTTAACGAGATAACGATTATTATATTAATTTCTTCATCGAAAATTTGGTCACGACGACATATTTCGGATTTTCGCGGGAAAATTAAGTATAGACTATAGACTATTCCATTCGGTCAATCGACTTTCTTGCTAATTAAATATTACCTTGTTGTACAGGTTCGTGCAATACCACATCGTTCGTAGAAAACTAATCGTACACCCTTCGTTATTAATTACTCCGTTCAGACTCGATTAAACTTCGACCGTAGAGAGTAGCTCTCAAAACTATGTAGCTTATTAACGTTACTAATTTACCGTTCGTACGTTTACAATGCTTACATATCGAGATCGCAAATTTTACGCGTAGGGTAACGCGTGTCGGATTTGACAATTTCCCGTTTTCGTTACTTTGTTTTATCGCTTAATTGAAAACGAAAATGGGGACGAAAATTTTGTTTACTCCGATACTGTTGTAATAAAAAGTAGTCGGCCGTTCCGCACGATTGCAATCGAATTAAATGGTAAATTAGTTTTACTAAGAGTAACGTAAAAGCTTCGCCATTCTATCGGCATGGCCCCAAAAATGCAAATCCCTCCCGAAGGATTAGTGACCTCTTTGCGTGCTGAAACAGAAAATGAAATAACTCCGCAACCCTTTGTAATTGGTCGGCTATTGTCTCGACAACTTTGACACGCTGTAATCTTCGTCATTCTCTCTTATCATTACATTGTGTCCCTGTAATTCACGATTTTAATATCATTCTGTAAAATATTTGTCAGACAAAATTCTGTCTCTTTTTTTTAATTTGTAAATTAATCCTCGTTGCATGACCACACGGAGAAAGGGAACAGATCGTCGTATATATTCTCGTACGAAAATATATCATATTGCGACAGGTTTAATTAATATCTCCATTTTTTCGTACACCATGAATCTCAACATCACGTAATTCTTCAAAATAAGCCAGAAACTTTTACAAAAAATTTTTTGCTGGATTTGCAGGCAAATCCAGCAATTGAACTAAAAAGCATGGGCGTATTAATCTTGTTGATTCTTTTTCTTTTTTCTTTTTTTTGTTGGAATAAATAGCTAGCTTTTCCTTTTTATTCTACGTCAGCAAAAGAAATATAGGATAAAAGAAAATGTAAAAAAATAATTTGATATCGAAAAACGATTTAACATGATGAAAACTATGCAATAAATAAAATATTATATATACTATGATAAGAAGATTTATGGAATCTAAGAAATAAGCATTAAGCAATAAAACATTAAAGAATTAACGTACAATATTTCTATTTAATCAGATACAATTTCTCATAATAGGTTCGATCGATTTTTCGATCTGTCGTCATGATAATTTTCTTTTTGTATAATAACTATATTCGTCTTACTTGTTCCGATTTGAAGTATTAAATATTTCTGCTACTGTATCATATTTTAATATTAATATGTTTTAAAATATTATTATATTAAAATAGACGTCACTTGGAAAAGAATTAATGAAATAAATTATTTGAACTTATACAGAAAACATTTTCATGTACCATAGAATGTATGTGTAAAATTTCAATTGAATCGTTTCATTTCTTTAATTTCATATATAAAAGTGTTTATAATAAAATTTTCACAATTTGGAAAATAATTGTTTAATTTGCTCGAAAATTTTCGACAAAACATTTTAACGTTCCACAAAGGCTATTTGTAAAATTTTCGATTAAATCAGTTCGATATTTCTTTAATTTTTAACATAAATGTGTTTATAATTAAATGATTGTTACTTTGAAATTTTTCAAACGATTAACTTAAAATTTAAGGCATTAATATCCGAAATGATATAGAGTTAAACTGGATGTAAAATTTTGATATTTAGATTAATCAATTTCTCGCTATAGTAAGACGAAGTTAACACACACACGTACATTTAACAAGATGTCACGATTTCTGCTGAACTTTAAATAGAATTAAAATTTAATTTTCATCAAAAGTTATAACGAGGCAATGTTTTTCACGTTGGTGATGTCATAAGACACTCCCTGCAGGTGTGTTACCGCGTGATACCACAAATTTCCGATAGATTCACTTAAAATAATTATTAATTACTCGTTTGGTATCGCGCAGCGAATAGAAGCATTACTTCTTACTTCGTCAAAAATTATACTTGCGAAATATCCATCAAATAAGAAATATTTCAAATGTCTCTAATATGTGTATGTACATGCGTATATGAGAGAAAGAGAGAGAGAGAAAGAGAGAAAAAGATAGATAATATAAAATAGACAAAGAATTTTCACTAAATACAATTTCGTCGTTTATCATACAGGAACTTTAAAAAAATTACTTTTTGATAGATGATACTTTTAAATATCATTATCAACGAAGGATGAAGTATTTATCAATTACCAGATATTGCAGATATTAAACATCGATTAAAACATTTTAGTTTAGTTTCCGTGTCGTCTTTATTACGATCGTTCGGCCATAATGATTTTAATATTATTATATGTAATTTAAATGTACACTTTCGTTATACAGTTCGTTGTTGTACAAGTTTTGTTATACAAATGTAATTTTAAATGTACAATTTTCGATCCAAAGTCTCATTCAATTACCGATCTATCATATTTTCTCTGATCGTCATCAACGATATTTTTTTTAAAGAAATCTGACGAAATTCTGATAAAATTTTTGTCTATGAATAAAAGAAATTATCTATTCCTCCGACTATCTTCACCTTTAACGCTTTCGAAATTCATAAAGTAGAGTTGAACAAAGTAGAATCAGTCTCGTATCGTTAACAATTTCACGTATACAAATATTATTTTAAAGTGATATTTCAGCTGTTGTTTTAATAAAATTTTGTTGTAATCAGTTAATCATATCGTTCTTTATGAAATGTATCTTTGACATTAAAATTTCTCTCTCTAAATTTCCAGATGCACTTTCTGCACGTTGAATCATTTACAACATTGGCACCATATATACAGGAGAATTTCCTTCACGAGTTTACGAGGCGTGTTTGCCTCTTCGGTAGTAAAGAAGAAAATACGACGAAAGTGTCCTTTATTTTATGACATATTTAAGAATTTAAAAAAAAGAAAAAGATGTTACGATTAATTGATCATAGGAAAATCTGATTAAAATGATACCTGAAATGTCACTTTTATGAAACGAAAAATAATATTTGTGTGTGTGAATTTGATAATGGTACGCAAAAGCGATATTTCGGCAACGAATGAATGAAGAAAACGAGAAGAATATAGTATGTCACGACCTAATATAAAAGACGTTAAAGTTGGGAGATAGAGGACGATATATTATAGAAAATCACCTCGTGCCTCCGTGTTTCATATCATAGACAAACTAAAACGAAATGTGTGAAGAATTGACCTTTTTTAGCTTGCAGTGTTTATTCTATGAACAAAAGATTTTCGATCCCTCTGCCCAATCCCGTCTTTAACTGTGAAGTTTATTTGATTGTAATTAGTCAAATAAAATGATCACAAAAAAATTTTATTAAAACAACAAAATTTGTATACGTGAAATTATAAGTTACTCTACTTTGTTGGATTCTACTTTATAAATTTCGAGAATGTTAAAGATGGAGATAGACGAAGCGATAGATAGTTTCTTTTATTCATAGACGAAAACTTTAACGTTCTCAAAGTCTACAGAGTAAATAGAATCTGTACTATCCGACTGATAATATATTGAACTGATATGTGTGAATATAAATGAGTGAAACTGAAATGATTGAAGTGACAGAACAGAGATCGAACCGAGTCTGAACTGAGATAGAACTGAAACGTGCGAGTGGACTATTAAACGTTTTTACAATACCTACATTTTTCACGATGATGAAATATGAAGAGATCTTAAGTCCAAGAAAAAAAAGAAAAGAACAGAAAAAAGAAGAAGAAAAAGAAGAAGAAGAAAGATCCTAAAAAAGACAATATTCATGGTACAATAAATGTTAGAATAAAAATTGTGATAAGTCTGACTCGTTAAGGAAAATGACCGTCGTCGGTCTTGAATAAACAAACGGGTCTAGTTTAAATTCTCATTCGGAATTCATGATAGGTAGGTACTTGCGAGATCTCAAATATTGTCCTTCTTTTTTTTTCTTCAATTTTTCTCGCATGAGTTTTAAGAGATTCGAGGGTGAAAGAGGGTGGATGGGAGGAAGGTGAAGAAAAAAGAAGGAGGAATAGAAACGATGACGATATCAAAACGGAAATCTCGATATGCAGATGACGAAGAAGAGTGAATATGGAGCACGGACCCGGAACAATCGTACTGAAGTTTCCACTCGTGCATTTTCCTCTCTCTCTCTCTTTCTCTTTTCGTGGAATATTCAATTGCCCATCTTCTCCCTCGGTTTCCTTGGCCAAATGTGAATGGAACCAAAATTCGCCTTTAGCCAATTCCCCTTCTTCTTCAACGTACCCTGTTTCTCTCGCATCTTCCACGTCTCATCCTCTTGTTGGCAGAACTAAAAGCCAATCCCTTTCGTATGCTTCTTAATACTTCATTTCGAATGTCAAGAGGTTGGCACTCGTCCTCTCATTTTGAGCTCTCAGAGTGTTACGAAAACCGGCGCCAATTAAATTGTCCAGATCGAATATCGTTGTTCCTTGAGAGTCTCTCTTTATTCTGACCTAATTGTTAAGATTTAAAAGTCTTTCATAATTTCACTGAGTTTTCTTACTTTTTTATGAATAATTCGCGCCGGCGAGATTTAAACCGTATCCTTTAATTTCTTTTTTTTTTTTTTTTTTTTTTTCTTTAATAATGTTAAAACGACGATAAAGTAGGATATTATGGATGATGGTAGGTTTATTGGTGATGCAAAGGTTTGAATTATTTATTAAATAGACATGGTAATGACAAAACTATAGGATTTATCATGGACTCTTGTACAAATTGAGAGCACATTCACGATTAATAAATTCTTATGGTAGATTTATTTTACTATCGCAATTATAAACCCGACCGCAGAGATGCGGTGTATTATAATTATGTTACAACATGAACAGCCGCGAATATCGCAATTATGTATGTGACCACGTACTAGATGATGCATCACTAATTACCATGTAATATTCGACTGTCACTTAAAAACGGTACGCGCGTTGTGTATTTAGATTGGTCTTGTACTTTAACATGTGTCAGAGACACTCAAGTCAGGATATTAGGACTATCATAGAAACGTGTTGCCTCGTACAGGTACAAATTTATTCAGTAAAATTAACTAAATTTAAGTAGTTGGATTATTAAAAAATAAATAGTGATTAATGTAGAATCTTGAACATTTTTTATTTCAAATGTTAAGTATCTTTCATTCTTATGAAAAATATGATCAAAAATTTAATACGTTTCGTAGTCACGCTATCCATTTATCGTTGCATTATACACAACGCTCGGTCGATTATTTTCAAAATACCGCTCGCTGCGTTCCCACAAATTAACAGGGAGAATGCAATTTCTTTCATGGATCCTGGAGATCCTAGAGAATGTGAAGAAGATGCGTGATAAAAGGTAGTACTTCCTCAATTTAAACTCGTAAAGATATATTTGAAGTGTTTAAATACAAAGATTGGGATATTCGTGTTTCGTTATTATGTATCGTTAGTTATGCTGGTTATCTTCGAGTGAGGTATTTTCGAGAACCAGCAGGGTTGTCAGTAAGACCCGGTTATCTTACTACTTTGAGCTCGAAATGTCTAAGGGTAAGCGCCAAACAAATGGTTTGTTTTATCCAGGAGTTTATTTTCTCCGTTTATTTATTGCCCGGCTCAACACATTTTCGAAAACTACAGGTTTGACTAAAAATGCCTAAGCTGGATCAATCTGTCTTTTATCTATGCATTTTCCTAGCAAGTGTTCAATCAATTTCCAAGGATAAATATTTTTGATAGTGATAAGTGATCCTTGAGAATCAAAAAGTACTCTGAATTAACCAGCGCGCGTCAATATATATTTTCTATTTGTTTTAACATAAAAATGTTTAAAGTAAATTGTTTCCTTAATTTTTTAATTTTTCTCAGAAAATTTGAGTTACTTACAACGTGCTATATTCAAAAAGCAAATTCGTCAATCTAGGGACATGAAAGTGCTAATAAACGAAAAATATGAATCGTTGAATGATGTTAGTAGAAGTATACAAAAACGTTTTGGTTTTTTTCATCATTGTTCTCTCTCTTTCCATCTCTTTGACTTCGTAAGACAGAAAGACAGAGAGAGAAAGAGAAAGAGAGAGAAAGAGAGAGAGAGAACTCATGGATAGTGAACCAAAGTCACCATTATCCACTTAATGACCTCGAGGATTACCTGGCGTTCAACTACATATAACAAAACGATCTCTCCCTAATGTACCTTCGACCTTTTCCTTCCTTCTGCGCACATAAACCGCAAGATGTGATGACTCATTGTTACCGCACGTCATGATAAATTAATTTAGTTGGAGATCCCAAGGAAAAAAAGAAGGAAGAATAATGAAAGTACTTTAGTAAAACATTTGCTTCGTTCGTTCGTTCGTACGTTCGTACGTTCGTTCTTTCGTTCGTCGTTAAGTTTATTTTTTTTCGAGTTAACAGAATGTAAGAA
Organism: Vespula pensylvanica; assembly: GCF_014466175.1. NCBI lineage: Eukaryota > Metazoa > Arthropoda > Insecta > Hymenoptera > Vespidae > Vespula > Vespula pensylvanica. Next base: position 494,436 of record NC_057687.1, read on the forward strand.
TAAGTCTACCGACTTTTCGACAATCCTATGAAATTACTGAAGATTTACTACTTGACAATCTTTCGATATTCGGAAAATAACGAAGAAAAATTTTACACTTTTCAATATCGAAGATATAAATGATCGACTAATGATCGCGATAATGATCGTTTCCTGAACGTAGTCGATTGCGGAAATACTCATTCATGTATCGATCGAACCAAGATCATTCTAATAGATTCGATTATTTCTGCTAAATGAGTAGAGTAAAGAATAAAGTGATACGCTCGAAACGAGAGAGAAAGAGAAACAGCAAGCGAGTGAGAGAGAAAGAGAGAGAAAGAAACGAGAGATGATCGAGTTCGGTGAAACGTTTTGAAATTGCTATCTCTTCTCGTTGCTATTTTAACCATTTCTCGTAATTACGGATAGTGTTCTCTTTGACAGTTCGCTTCTCTGGCCATTCATCGAAGTTTGCTTTCTATCCCTCTTTTATACAAGGCTACTCGTTCTCTCTCTCTCTCTCTCTCTCTCTCTCTCTCTTTCTCCTTTCCTCCTTATCTCTTTTTATCTCCATCTCGCTTTATCTAACTACGATCCAAACTTCATTTCATATTCAGCGTCGAATTAACGCTTTCATCATTTACTAATTTTGCAGCTCTTTCCAAAAATTACTCACGCTCATATTCAAAATAAACTAAGAAAATGATCTCTGAATCATTTTTATTTCTCTTTTAGGAATATCGATAAGTAATTAATTATGAACGCGAGTCAGTCTGATACTTTTCGTACAATTTACAAAAGTCTAAATACGCAGGTATGAAATTGTAGAAGTCCGAATTTAGAAACGCTGTCTCAAATAATTTTCTTTTTTTTCAGACGATACAAAGCATAACTACATCAATTTGTTTTTTTCATTTTCTCTATTTTTTATATATTCATTATGATAATTATTTGTTGATTTCTATTGTAAATTTTTTGTTCATTAGCGCATACGATAATTGATAATCGCTGATTGATAATTGATTCATATGATCATTAATAACCTCGACACGTTTTTAAATAAGGTAACATAATTTCTCTATATTTCTTTTACCAGTTGTGAAGAATATTTGAAGAATTTAAAAAGCACATCCTCGTCTGCGAGTGTTAGCACGATCGAACTTATTTCTATTTGGAATATGTAATATTCTGGAAATAGCATATGGAACTAGAAAAGATCCAACTATGTGGTTCGCCAGGTCAAAGAACAATTTACTTTATATCGAACGACTCCTGATTTGCAAGGAAATTTTCCTACGTGGTGACACAATCAAATTCGAAATATGCGAAGTAAATGTACGATGTTACAATGGATTCTCTGACTGAAGGGATTTTCGAAAAATTAAAGATCGAACCGACGCGTTGTTTCTTCATCACGAGGGACTAGAGAATTCGTCAACTATTGAAACTTGAGAAAATGAGAAATCAATGTCTTTGACAATTCTTACATCCTCAACAAATGAAGTCAATGTCCTGCGAAGAATTCTACGAATCTTGTAAATTTCAAAGTTATCGGAATCTATACAAACCATTCGCGATACGCAATCGAAAATAACTGAATGAACTGATCATGAAACTTCTCTGGTAGATTTTCAGGTTTAGATAAACCAAGATTATAATAGTAACCTTGGTTTATTTGAAAGTGCTCTTCCTCGTATCAAGTGAGATCAAAGATTTTCATAAAAAGATGACACGATCGAAACAACATAATTTCGAAATCAGTTGAGACCTGTATTAGTATCATTGTTTGGAAACAGTTTGGAAATTCGATCAAAAAGTAGCAGGAACCGTGTAATCACCGCTTGGGAAATGCCACTATTCGTCATTGACCGCGACTCCCTGTTTTTTCATTTCCGATAGAGCTTCGAAAGTACCAAAAAAAAACAAAACTGGTATATCGACTTATGTATTTATCCCCGCGCGTGTATATAAAAAGCAACCATCGAAAATGTACATATTAACTATACGTGGAATAAATAGCTTACGTATATCAACTTTTAGTACGATTCCATTACGATTGGATTTTGAATTACGAAGAGACTTTACGTGAAATTGTATAGCCGCTGATATAACCAAGTCTATAATCGGCGCAAATTTCCTGGCTCAATATGGTTTGCTAGTTAATACGAGAAGGTAGAAAATGATCCGCACAAAATTCCAAGAGAGTTTTCCACGAAAAGAAAAACTATCCGCAATGCAGTATGCAGATACGAGATATCAGAATACTTGCTGAGTTTCTAATCTGAATCTTTCTCGGTCAACGGTTATTGTGAGTGAATCACTCGATGATTCATCGTATACGATAGAAATAACACCTGGTCCAACCGTACATAATTGATTCAAACACTTAACAACTGATCGGATTAAAAGTATGAGACAAGGATTTGAGGAAACGATGTATATAACAGGATATCATCAAGAGTTGATAGGACTCTCAAAAAGTTTTAGGATTTCTCTGTTCTTTGTGTAGTTTCAAATAAGCAGAAAAGTTGGTAATCCTGCAGAGATTACCGCGCGTTTAATAATTAAAGAGTTCCAGTCTGTATCGCGGATTGATTCGCTAAATTCGCAAATTCGGAACATCTATGAACATAATGATCAATCAAAGCAGACAATTCGAGTCGTATGTAATCTATTTGAAAAATTTATACGATTAACAAGTACGATGCATCTTAAAACGACATCGTAAATACACTCTCTCAACTTAAAAAATTGTTAAAAAATTTTATCGGATTGGAAATATTTATTAAATCTCACGAAGCAAAACCATAAATGGAAGTCTTGCATTTGATGCTTTTTAGTATTTCAACAGCGATTAAATATCTAATGATGTATTAGCAGAACTGCTTTATGGAACATCATTCCCCTTATGGGAAGTTGGGTTTTCTGAAAAAAAGTCCATTCGATTTTATTATACAACTAAAACGTCGAATCAGGAATCTAAAACCTACACCAGCGACCCGATGTAAAAATAGAAGATCGTTCACAAGGATTTGATGTCTGGTACGTTTCTCTTTCTGTGAAATGACGCAGTAAGAACACAAGTTTAATGGGCCGTACAAAGTATTACACAGAGAAGGCAGAAAGCTCTTCATTAAGAAAAATGAGAAAAGGGGATCAGTTTCAATCGACAAAATCAAAACGATCTACACGCTTTCCGAAAATGCAACGAATTACGAAAATGAAATTTATTTTATCTGTAGATCCTAACGATATTGATTTTGATCATAATACTGCTATTTAAACTGACAAATAGTTTATAACTATTTTAAATTACATAATTATGTGTACTTTTAAGATCGTTCATAAACAAAAGTTACTGCTATCGTTGCCGAAAGAGAGACAAAGAGAGAAAGAGAGAGAGAGATGTAGCGATCCATATTTATAGAATTTTCTATATGAATAATTTTCTTTTTAGATGAGACAAAGTATGCCGAACGAAACGATGCGAAAGGAAGCAATAATCGAATAACAACTTTACGACAGACTGACGATCGAATAACAACTTCACAAGAGACTGACGATCAAATAACAACTTCAATTCTTTGCGGACACGCTATCTAACGACGTCAACTTGTGATCTTATATCTCTTACGTTTCTTGTAAATTTCATGCACACATATTCGTTCCCCTACTTATATTTTGATTTGTGTTATAAAAGTGATGGTTTATTAACTCATAAAACTCAATGTAATGACGTCTAATCAAGCGTATACTCATCAATGAAATGAAGTAAACGATGTTAAGCATAATGGAGAATTTTATTATTAATTTTATTGTACAAATAACTTCCATAATCTATAAACGAATAAATACGAAAGCAATTTTGACTGATCTTCAAAGAACATAGAGATAAATAAGTCTGAAAGAAAAAATAAATATGAAGAAAACGACTAGTTAGGAAATCGTTTCATTTCAGAAAAGAAGAATGTATCATTAAAGAAATGGAACCTTATATGAAATATGAAGAATAGTTTGATCTATTTTATTAAACTAGTTAGATTAAGAAACATTTGATAACACGAACGTCCTTCTTCCATCGTCATGTTTCTCGATTCCATGAGGCAAAAGTGGCAATCTACTTCCAGAAAAGTGGCATTTATTGTCCACTAAAAGTCTCTACGAGGCGATCTACTTACGATGGTAACGCCGGTTTATAGTTAAACGGGAAGAGTTTTTACTATCTGGTTATTGGATACTATAAAGATAAAGAAGTTCATATATCAGATAAGATTATGTTAACATTCCATAGAAGTTGATTAATAACGAATAAGAATAATCTCGCATAATATTTTCTAAATGACACTTTCTTTGAAAATTCAAGATTTGATAAAATTCATTAGATCGTAGAGATGACAAGAGAATGTAAATTTAATTCGTTGCTTCATTTGTCGATAAGTAGTTTCAAAAAAAAAAAAATGTGTAAATATTTTTTCTTTTTAAATTCATATTTGTAAATTCAGAAATGCGAAAAAGAATCTTGTATTTTTACATGTTCTTTAATTATCATTTCGAAAGGTATTGTATTATCTGTTAAGATTAATATCCTATGGGGTTATTCAAAAAATTATTCAAAAGAGAAATTCAAAAGAAGGTTTATATAGGATGTTCTATTTAAATTCTGACATTTAATATATTAAATATTTCTTTTGGAATAACTTCTTTTGGATATAGATAAATATTACAGAAAAAATATCGCATCCTTCAATGGAGAAAATACAATAATATGAAAATTTTTGTTTTCAAGTAATTTTTTCGAAATATCAAGATGAAAATCATCAACACAACACATTTTTCTGATGTACAATTACATACTGCAGTACTCGTCCCACAGTATCTACTATGAGTACTATGAGTACATCTACCCTAATAACAAGTTTTTTCATATCTTGCACAATAGTGGTTTGTACTATACGCTAAGTATTACTGTCTATCATTTCTCATAGAAAGAATCTGACAGAGTTGTCTCTCATAGAATCTATTCGTAATATTCTATCTAATGATTTGGAAAATTCTAATTAAAAAATTCTGTTATTCTACATGAAAAATAAAATAGATATTCATCGTGTTAGTAATCGTATTGCGAATGTCAAGTGAAATAATTTATATTATTTTTGACAAAAATTTTGACTTGCAACCAAAATATAAAAATAATAATAAAATACATTCTACAATTTACGATATATGTACATATATACTGGGTGTTCCAGGAGGTTTCCACAGGTCACTTCCACAGGTATATTCCTATAATTAAAATAATGAAAAAAATTTGTATAAATATAGGTCCGAAAATGTTTTGTTTTCGAGTTACAATCAGTTAAAGATCTATTACAAATATCTGAGTATCTAAATCACCCGATCTGAATCCTCTTGATTTCTTTCTATGGGGACATATAAAAGCATTAGTATATGCTTAAAAGTCAGAGAATGTAAATGAACTTTTACAAAGAATCATGGTTGGTCCCGAAGGAATCAAAAACGACCCAAGAATGTTGGAGAATGCAATTTCATTTATAACTCACAGAATTGAAATCTGAATTTAGACTGTTGATGGACGATTTGAACAGTCGATGTAAAAATTTACTTTTGGAAGTAATTAATTTATGAAATAATATTGTCTTCTTCGTGAAAATTTTTCGATAATTATTTTTCGTTAAAAAAAGAAAATTTATTTACTCTTGTGAAATATTATTAATTGATTTTTTCATATGAATTTGTTCAGAATCAAATATTTTACAAGATTTCTAGAAAAACATTATTTACTATCTTGAATTTAATCAAGGGGGAATCATTGTCACGAAATTACACGTTCAAAATGGCTACCTTCAGCATTGAAAATCTCTACAAGGAAATGCACAACAAATCAAATATTTATTATAATTCAACGCAAAAAATAATTTTTAAAATAATTTAAAAATTAATTTTTCTTTATTTTATTATGTGCAGAAAATTACAATTTTCCATATTAAACGTAGCCATTTCGACGGTGCAATTTCGTGATAATGTTTTTCGTGATTTATTCGACATTTCTAAATGAAAAGTCATGTCAAGGTTATGATATAGAAAGAGATCGAATTCGTTTTGATAACAGCTAGAATACTTCAAAGAAAATTGTCGGAAATGCCTGAAAAATCGCGACGAGAGTTACTTGGTACATCCTGTATATACTGCAAGGTTTTATCAACACAAAAATAGTTACAGCTTTCGAGTCGACACGAGAAAAGAACGTTCTATTCTTTCGGGATCCTATTTTTGACTAACTGCTGCTACTGCTCGTACGCTCTAACTCTCTTTTTATTTTTTTTTTTTTTTACTCTTTTCATTACCCTAGTATTGATCGAAAGATGTCACCGCGCGTCCTATCGAATCCTACATCTCGTAAATTTACATATATGTATATATATCGTAGATCGTATCGTAAATCGTACAATTTTCTGTAGCAAAGTGAAAGGAACAATTTCTTTCAATAAACGAACATTCAATGCAGAATCCTCTGATGTGATCTATTTATGCAAATATATACGCAACTTTTCGTTTCTTAGCAAAATACAATAATCTCTCGTAAAGAAATCTCGTAAATAAAAATAAAAAGAATAAAAATCAGATAGACTATATAAAAAAAAAAAAAAAGAAGAAGAAGAACGAAGGAACAGTCTACGGTGGTTTTATAAGCAACAATAACAATCGATCCGTCGACAAGTTAAGTATTCAAAAAGAAAAATAAATTCAAATGGTAGAATGACTCGACGATATATCGAAGCACTTAATCATCGATTCTTATAGAGGTCGGGAAGGAGAGTAAAGAAGGAAAAAAAATAAAGAAAAAGAAAAAAGAAGGAAAATAAGCGACCGCAAAATGGTTAAATCTTCTAACACGAATGTCCTATCTGACGTGACAGGAGTACAAAATTTTCTCCAATTTTATATAACCGCAATGGAAAGAGCATTTACATTCTATCCTCACTATCGTCGATCAATGAACGCGTTTGATTTGCACCTTTAAGGATAGATGACTTTAGATAGAACAGGTTGAAACAGATTTAAGATTCGGACTGTTGGTCACGGTTATCGTACACTATAGGGCTTCAAGCTTTTATTACGGCTATAAACTACTGGCTATCGTCGGAATTATTTGACTCTCTTTGGGATTTCGTAAAAGCTTTTCCATTATCTTCCTTTTTTCTCTTTATTTTTTCTCCATTTCACTGCTTTCAAGGGAACATTGTTCTTCGTCGTTTAGATATTTAATTCTCGACAATTTATAGAATACCATGACGAAATTTTTATAAAAAAACACTCATAAATCATTTTGTAATTCAAGAATTATGATAGCGAGTATCTCCGTTTCTAATAAGTTGACATTCGTTGAAAGATCGATCTATAGTGATTATATGCTCAAAATATCAACTTATGAAAGATGATGAAAAGATAGATGAATTCATGAACTTTACAACTTGTTACTACAAAATCATAGGCAAGTGTAAGTAAGTACTACTCATGTTTGATAGTACGAAAGTTAACATAGGAACCGTGCTACGAATCTCATTTACTTTTCATCGAAACAAACCTTGCATCTTTAATTCTTGATAATGAGAACCACCAGAATGCGGCAACTTCTAATAGCAAACCACACACACATACACAGAGTGTTTGACTACTATATAGGAGCTTGTGACACAAGACTCGGATCACGTTAACTAGGATGATTACATCGATGAAATTTTTATCCACCGTTCATCATCCTCCATAGTATCTATTTCATTATTCCACTTGTTATCTCGTTCAGAAATGATTGTTCAGAAATTATAGTTCTGTAAGATTTAATAAGAAATATGTAAAATGATGATAGAAAGAAAGGAAGTAATTCGTTTCTCTCAACGTGTAAAACGATGATAGAACGAAAGGAAATAACTCGTTTCTCTCAACGCTCGTTTAGTAAACCTTCCTAGGTAAAATCGGGGACAGGATATTATATTAACGATAATGGTAGTCCTAATTTTCAAACAAGATGATCGTTCGTGGTCCGATAACCAATCGTTTACACGCCATTAACGATGTGCAAGTGATATCGCGTGAGGAGAACCAATTCACGGATGTGCACCGTTCAATATTACCCTACATATTTAAAGAACGGATTTGGCCAACTCTCTTCCCTCTTGTAAAATTCGTGCGAGCTTTTAGCAAACAAACGTTCGATCGATTCTCCCGTAAGGCTTTCATCTTCGATATCTTTTTCTTTTTTCGTTTTCTTTTTTTTTCTCTCTCTAAATCTACGTTAAATTGAGGCTTTTGTCGATGGAAAAAATTCAATTTCAAAGTAAAAATTCTATTATTAATACGGATATGGTCGTATGGAAAATGAGAATGCACGGAAAGAATTTCTAATGTGACCCGTTTGAATTTAGCTTATTAACCAAGAAGATTTTCGATCGGTGAACGTGAAATGAAATTGATTTCGATTAATAGTACAATAATACGAACGAAGACAACAAGTTTAGAATAAACGAATGAATCGTAAAAGACGAAAATCGAAAAGTATAATGCTGTATTTAATAGTAATAAAAAATAAATGATTTATATTTATTTTTTTAATGCGAGAGAAGAGTTAAATCTTCGTGAGAAGTTAATTCGTCCTTTCCTCGTTAACAGGGAATAATGAACGAATTCGTTGGGAATATACGATACAGCGAGTGGAGAAACTTGTTATAAGTAAAAGTTTACCTAATTCTATTTAATGCGATATACAAAACTTACTTGGCCACGTTAAACGAGACAAAATTATTCTATAACAATTATTCTTATTCATTACGATGAATTATTTCGAAGCGTCATTGGTATGCACGAAATACCAATTAATCGCAAATTCCAATCGATTATTAAATGAAATGAACTTAATATTATCAGAGGAGTCCTATATTTAAAAATAATCTCGCAACTGTGTAGATACCTCCCGACAAGAAGTTACTTAAGAAAATTGCAATTAAAAGGACGCGACTAATCTTGATACCGAAGCCTAGTTTCTAGTCTCTTTTTTCTTTTTCTCTTTCTTTTTTCGTATCCGAAACAGGGTTAGTCGATTCGCAAGATAATAAATAAAAGAAGAAGAATTCAGAGACGTGATCATACTGTCCCTTCGTGCTAAGTACAACGGCAAAGTCCTGCTGATGCTAGAGTTGATGATGAAGAAGGTTAATGGTTGTTGGCTGTGCCGGTGTAATCGTTTCTTCCTGTTAGTTCAGCAACGACGTTGCTGTTGCTGTTGCTGTTGCTGTTGATGGTGTTGGTGTTGGTGTTAGTAGCAACGATGAGCATCAACCGCCGTGGGCGTGTTTCGTAGTAACTTCAATGGTTAAAACGACGACGATGACGAAGAGAACGCTGACGATGTTTCGAGAGTTTTGAAGGTGGCCAGGGGGTGTTACTCGTTTACATATCGCACGTGTGTGTCTCCCAAACCAACCGTCCTCGAGAACAAGCCTCGGGGTGTCGACTCGAGAAACTAAACGAAATTGGAAGAACGAGAGCTAAATAACAAAGGAGCTAACACGTGCATCATATCAATCCGGTGTTATTCGAATCATTGCTAAAATGAGTAGATGTATTGAAGTGGTTTAAAGAAGTGAATCTTGTCGTACGAAAAGCGTACTCAATTTTTAGAGATATCAAAAACGCATTCTACAAATTTCACAAGAGTACAGAAATCTTTTCGCTTTGTTACCGAAACTCCAATTAACTTGAAACACATTTTCGGGATATAATATTTCTCGTTTTACTTTGTTTCTCTTTTTCTTGCCTTTTCTTATTTTTGTTTGTCTTCCATAGCGAAGAAATTTTTCTAAAAGTCGCTACGAATAAGATCAATTCTCGTTGAATTCTTTTCCGAAAGATTCTTTAACAAAGATAAAATAATTCTTAGAGATTAAAAAATAGGATTCTTTTAAAAGATAGGATCCCTATATACTTTTTGCCTTGTCTTACATTTTGTCACTATAGTCGCGGAAATGGTGCTACAAGCGAATAAAGATTTACATCGGGCGCACTTTTCGGTTTTGCTCATTTATTTTTTGTTGAAAGCGAATAGTATCTTAACCGGAATCGCCACGCGTTGCCTACCACTTCGTTCAATCTCATAAGTGCTTGGATATATGGTAATCTAGCTCGAAGCTGTTCTCAAATTTACCTCTGTAACCCTTCGCACTACTCTTTCCTATCTCTTTCCATCTCTCTCCCTCTTCCTCCCTTTACTCTCTCTCTCTCCCCTCTCTTTCTTTCTCACTAACACTAACATATTCTCTTCAGACTTGATTATATATATACATTGTATGCACCATTACTGCATTCCTATTTACATACGTTGACACACATATCCGTCCATATTCGTATTACTTCGACATGAATTTATGAACGTGTGTATGCACTCGTGTATATGTGTGTTTTTGCTTACTCGCATAAATACAGTAGAGGAACGAGAGACGGCCGAATTAAACTACCCACGTCACTATGACGCATACGACGTTAATCCTATTTCTTCGATGTCCGTTGTAACTGTTCAAGCAAAATGTCTTCATGAAATAAATTTTATGGATTCGGATTAGTATAACGAGGAAAGATGTCCGATAAATTCAATTAGATCGAATCAAAGTTAATCGACGATCTATAGCGATTAATTGTAAAGGTTTCGTTTAAAAAAAAATCTTCACGTTTTAACGTTTAATATAAAGTAAATTATCGATATATTCAATGAAAAAAAAAAAATATATATATATATATGCTCGAAGATGTTTACAATAAAATTTCAAAAATATTTTGTTTCTTCGAATTCAGACCTCGAAATATTCCTACCGTTTAATACAATCTGCAACCAGGGCGCGAAGGCGCCTCAGAACTTCGAAATCGAGGAGAATATCGAATTAGCGATAGATGTGCTTTCTTCCCCTACTAAAATATCACCAATCTTTCTCTCTCTCTCTCTCTCTCTCTCTCTCTCTCTCTCCCTCTCTCTCTCTCTAGCTTTTCTCCACTGACTGGAAACAATTTCTCATCCCTCTTACGACTCCAAATTCACGCGAAGCGCACACACGCGATCTTAGACTACTAATTAGTTGAAAGGTCTACGAACATAGGTTTGACATATTCATCGAATCCACGATAATTCGACAAAGATAATTTGCGAAGGACGATCCCAACTCGTCCGCTTAATTCCCACATAACTCCTCTCCACTAAGATCGGAGAACGCTCCCCTGATCTTCATACACTGATCCGAATAACTATCTCTCTTTGCTAACTATATTCGAAGGATGTAAAGTATTACTACTAAGATTGAAACACGATCGCTCTAATTGGATTTTGAGATTCCAAAGGGAGATTGGGAACGGAGTTTTTATTTTATTTAAAAATATTTTCAATATCCTACATCGCGTTAAAATAAAAATCGAAGAAGCATTGCTCAAAATACAAAAGCAAAATGAAATTTCGTAAAGCGAAACGAACGCATTAAAACTTCCTTTCCTCTTTCCATTAAGTTTCCAACGACACACACGACCGAAACTTGCTCGCATCGAACCTAGAAAGAGAATAAAGTACCCATTATGACGTCAATCTCACCGTCTCTCAACTGGGAATGGTCGAAAATAAGGTGTAAAAAAGTCCATCAAACGGAGTTTTCACGCGTCCTTTGTGATAGAAATGTCCCCGCAATAAAGAATCAGGAACATGGATGAGCAATCAAAGAATTTCTATTTACGCGAGGAAAGAAAGACTGCGTGACAGGAAGGTGATGATGTTAAAAACATCGTGAGTCTTCTCTGGGGGATGAAATTAACGTTACAGACATTCGTGTCGACGCCGCAACAAGAATTATTTCACCTGATATATTCTCGGAGGTTGTAGAAGAGAGTATTCAGAGGAGGAGGAATAGAAATAGGAATAGGAGGAGGAGGACGTTGATGGTAGTACATTCGATACAGCCAAAGTTCACCACATTTTCCGTAGGAAGCTGCAGGTAAATTATATACGCTCGCCGCTCCCTGGAATCTGAATTCTCTGGGAACGCGATGGAATACTCCGAATGACGAGTACTCGACGCTTCTGGCTGCATGTTCTACCAAATTGATGACTACGTGCCCTATCTCTGTATATCTTTTCTCTCTCTCTCTCTCTCTCTCTCTCTCTCTCTCTCTCTCTCTCTCTCTCTCTCTCTCTCTCTTTAATATTACATTCATTTTTTTTAACCAGTGGCAACGTAATCTGAATAACGTGAGAAATAGAAGTACAGCCAGTAGATACGAATATAGTCGGTTGATAAAGCATAGGGAGCTTTAAAAATCAATGTTGTAGGTTTAATACAATACATTTTCACTTTTATATTATTTTTTTTTACATTAGGGTCGCACGTAGATTTACTAAGTTTATCTCTCGTAGAAGATAAGAGAAAGAAATAGATAGATAGATAGATAGATAGAGAGAGAGAGAGAGAGAGAGAGAGAAAGAGAAATAGCGCGAGAAGAATTAATTAGGGAATCCTTTATCCTCGTTACCCAGCATCTGACAATGAGAGCGTTTCTCGAATTAATCTTCTCTCGTTTCACAACGTGATCGAACATCGCTCAAAGAAGAAAGATCCCTCTACTCAAGTTGGAAACTTCACGCCAAAATCGTGCAGTTTGTCAAGATGCTTTGAAAATTAATTGTCGAGCGTATTTCTTTTCTTACGCTAATTCAAGCATAGAAATAACGTTTATTTTTTTCACAGAATTCTGCAACAATTCACGTAATGAAAAAAAAAAAGAAGAAAAAATACTGGTCGAGCTTCGATTAATTACATACTTCATAAAAACATTTGTATTTTTTTTATCTTTTAATTTATCTGCATTACTCCTATCAACGACGTAAAATTGCTAAAATTTGAGCAAAACAGCGAGTATGTAAAAACGAAAAATTGCAAATTAAAAATAATTAAAAAGTTAATTCCCCGTCGTAATTATATAACTTTGTATGATATATAAAGTAAGTGAATAATTAATAAGTTAATAATCTAAGTTTAATTAGACGTTTTAATAAAGGGAAAAGAGAATGGAATTTGGGTAATCTGGTTGGAATTCTTTCCTCCCAAGAAATACTATACACGTATGCGGATAAGTTCAAAAAAGGCTAGCCGCCTGCCTAGGATAAGTTCTTATTTCTCGCACGAAGACGTAACTACTAGAAGTGGTGGGAGTAAGGAAGACAAGTTTCGTGAAAATACATCTGCCGCAGAGAAAGCCTGATATATTCATCGTGCATTCTAACGAAGAAACGAGATCGTTAACCTCTTTTCTCAGCTTAACTCTTTCCTACTTGTGAAAAAAAATTTCTTGTCGTTTTTCGAGTCCGGCCTTAATTCAAGTATAACTTTTCGCACGTTTCGAAAATATAAAATAGACGAATTTCATTCGAAAGAGGAAAGTCGAACGAACGAACGAACGAACGAACGAACGAACGAACGAACGAACGAACGAGCGGGGAAAATTTGTAAACTTCTAAGTACTCCACTCGAGCGTACATGTTTTTAACAGAAAAAAGAAAAAAAAAATAAGTAATTTGATCGAAAGTTTAGTACATTACTTCGAAAAAGATCAAAGAAAATTCGATTTACGAAAGAGAAGAACGAAAGAATTATTTCATTTTTACTTTAATTTTCAATTTTTTTCCTAGCCCTTTCTAAAGAATTATTATTATTAATAATACATACTTACACACGCGCACACACAGACACACATATACGTTTTGCAACGTTCAACATAGATGCATAATGGGATTTGTGGTCCCTTTGGCCAGATTCTGGCCACAGAGTGGCCTTCTCACAACAAGACCAATTCGGTCTTAGTCGTGGTACCGTGAATACAAACTCTTCTCTAAATGAAACATTTTCACAGTAAAATTACTTATTATTAAAGGTTTACGGAACGTCACATATATATCTATACTTTTCTACATCGTTAACTTCAGCCTTCATTATCAACTTCTACTATACGAAGAATCCGAAGGCGAGCGCCCGCGAAATTTCCAACCAACTGGAAATAATAAAATGTTAAATAAAAATTTATTGTCCCTTCTAGAAACAGTAAGTTACTCGATCCTTTACTTCTTTAGAAACTCCTTTGCAATTTAAAGTCCTCTCACGTCGACTTTTAAAATAGCCAGTATTCCGTTACGTTTTCAGGTACCACACGCATTCGTCTTTTTCGTTCTTCCAAAGAATTTTCCGGCCGCGTTCGTCTTTATTTTCTACTCTTGGTGTGCACTACTACTGCTACTGCTACTACGACAACGTTCGGTACTCCGGAGAAGCGATTTTTCGATGGTCTATGTTGAAACAGGAGCTCGATCGAGGTCTACGTGCATCGTAACAAGAGAGAATTCGTGAGTTATTGAATCAACATTCTAGATTCTCTCTTTCCCCTTTTTTCCTCCAAGTCCTCGGTCTCTGTCTTTTCACTCGAGATAGAAGAGATACAAAACCAACACGATCAAATCGATCGAGTTTCGCAGGCTGTCGCTATTTCTCAACGAAAATTGTTTCCGTTGGATTGCTTCGGTGCTTACCGATTGTGTCAACAAGGAGATCTCAGCCCATCGATGTTCTCCAATCGATTCCTACAAGATGCATAAATGTATTAGCATTGAATAAAACGTTTCGCAATGAATGGATATAAAAGGGAAGAATTTGTCTGTTCGCACTCGGCAATCGATCTCTCTGTCTGGCAGAAGACATTAATTCGATTCGCGGGAAACACGAGGATCCTGCAGAGTTCGCAAATTCGTCGAAATCAATGGAACGCAATCAAGTGTACGCGAATAGCGGCTGCGGAGGCAGCGACTTCAGATATCGACTACCAATTGAAAAAATATATCTATTATCACAGAAAAGGTTATAAACCGTGTAACTCCTTTGTTCCGTCAAATTTATTCGGACGAAAAGAGTCAATCGTTTAAACGGCGATCTTCATTATTATTTTACTCGCGATAAATAATCGCAAGAAACAAATATCGGAGTATATCATTTTTTTCTTATTTTCGACGATCGAAAAAGAAAAGAGAAAAAAGAAAGGAAAAAAATAAAACTTATCCTACAATCTAGCTCTTGTACTATGATGAGAGGAAAGCTCGCTACGATTTTAACGACGTCCTTGAAAATGGTAATAGAGTGAAAAAATCGTTACTTTCGAACGGAACATTCGTGTCAAAGAGCGAAACTAACTATATTCGATCTCCGTTTCTCTCTCTCTCTCTCTCTCTCTCTCTCTCTCTCTCTCTCTCTCTCTCCCTCTTTGTTTCTTCTCCAAAAAAATTTCATGAAAAGGTGTACCTTTATAAAAGAGTTAAAAGTCGAGAACCAGAGTGAAGAGAGAATCGGCAACGGAACTATGTCGAGCTCATGGTTCACCAGTCAATTTTAATAGCGGTATCCCTTTGAAGGAGGTCAACGATGTTCGTCGTCACCGATTAAAAGCGTCGTAGTTGTGCTGGGCAAATTTAAAGGGGTCGAATGGTGAACACCACAACCCGAGCCTCTCTCTCTCTCTCTATGAACATATGTAACTTCAAGCACACAGAGATATACGTAGGTATGCGAGCTACGTAATACGCGCCACGAATTTATTACACGCGTTGTGATTTGGTGGCACGGTCATTTGTCGAAAGATTAAATTGCAGCAGCACCGAAAAATGACTCGTACCATGTGCTACGGCTTTGTGCCGCTATCATATTCGTTTCCAACGCTTTTCTTTCTCTCTCTCTCTCTCTCTCTGTTTTTGTCTCTCTTTCTCTCTTCTGTCTCTCTCTTTCTCTTTCTCTTTCCTTCTCTCTCTTTCTCTTTCTCTTTCTCTCTTTCTCTCTGTCTCTTTTTCTCTTTTTCACGTATCGTATGCTAGATTTTGAAAAGGTACTTTTAAAACTATCTGATTAAAAGTAAGAATATATAAATGACAAAAGAGCAGGATTTAAAGTGTTACCACCTTGCGTTATCATTTCATCTAAAATTTACTTATATATTTTCATCTAAGAAGCTTCTCAACAAATTCAGTTCCCATTTTGTTCGAACTTTCGTAAACTTGGAAGTTTATTCGGTATGAAAGTTACGTTATGTATTGTTAAAGAAATTATATTGTTTACGATGAAATTAATTTTATTAGTATCACTTATTATTTTTATTACTTTTATTTTATATAGTATTTTATATAGGTTTTTGTTACTTTTATTTTATATAGTATTTTTGTATTATGTTCCTAATTTCGTATCCAAATGTATGAAAAACATTATGCTAACGTAAAAAGTTAAGTGAAGTTTCATAAATCAACGATGTTCATTGTGTTCAGAATTAAATGGTTAGTTTTTTAATTGTTCTCGCCGATTACTATTCTTGAGATAAATTCACATTTTCTGAATAGCTTAACTTTAACCTCGTGTAAATTTCATTATCTTCTAATCCAGAGAATCGTTTTCGCAAAGTCATTTCAGCAAACGAGTACCAGCAAATCTCAAAGAAATCAATTACTTTTCCCTAATGATTTTCTTTGAAATTTCAAAATCCTCTCATTGAAGAAGAACCTATCCCCTTGATAAAAATATATAGCTATATATGAAACACAGTTACGTTCGAAATAATGTAATACTGCGTGAGCATGTCCAATAAAATAAATAAAAATGTAACGATGTGATACAACATTTTGCTTTCATCCAATTTATCTTTTTCTTTTTTTTTTATTATCTTACTACTGAAAGTCTTTTCTTGAAGGATACTTCGTTGATACGACATACTACTTTAACGACGTAGAATTTTTTGTCTCTTTTAACCGACACTATGTGACCTGAGAAAGAAAGATGGAAATATAGAAAAAAATGAGAGAGAGAGAGAGAGAGAGAGAGAAAGAAAACTGAAGCGGATATTTTTCTTCTCCCTCGTGTCATTATTTTCACGATATAAGCTCATAAAATAAGTAACGTTTTTTACAATTCATGAACAATCCACACGATTTTATTAATATTAATCGACACCGAAATTAATTACAAATGTCTTTCGAAATCGATTTACCTGTTGACCTGGTCTAATAATAAATTCTCAACTTTGATTGTTTCACGTTGTTGTTTGTATATATTTAAAAAAAAAAGAGGAAAAAAAAATAAACTTCGCGAATATTCGATGTTATTCGATACTGGAACGTAAAGCGACTTGAAAAATGAACTCCTTTAAGAGCAACGAAAAACAAGAATAAGATCGTTCGCGAATAAAACGAAGAGAACGGAATAGATGGGGATGTTAGTGAAGATTGTCTAGAACGTTTGAAAAATCGAACTAGACCGTTTAATACGAAATATTGAAATATCGAACAGGTAAACACCGTTGTTGTGTACAAGAGAATCGAGAGATTTGGAAAGAGGGTCGACGCTGCGAAATAACAAATGGCGAATAATTCGTAACGGATATTCAAACTACCGAGAGCATTGTCCAATAAAAAGAACAAAAAAGAGAGAGAAAGAGAGACAAAAAGAGAGAAAGAGAAATAATCACATCGTACATATCCTATATTTCATAAGCTATAATGTCTGTTACAAATTGCAGTTATTGAAACTTTTATCCGCAGATTAATAACTCTCCTCTTAATCTCTTTCTGTCTTTCTTCATTTCTTCTCCATTTAAAAAACTGAAGAAGGACCTTGAAGGAGTTAGAAGGAGCTTGCAAAAATACGTTATACCGCGAACTACGATGAATCGAATTGGATAAGCCTTGCCCGTTAGCAAAAGCTTCGAAATAGCGAGAAATAAGCTCCGAACCATTGGGAAGAGGCTACGTGAAGCTCTAACGACATGGAAACGAAGCGAAACTTTACAAATTTAATCGAAGCGTTGAAGACTTGAGGTCTCCCCCACTCTTCTGTCGCCTCCATTATCGAGCTTTTTTAAATTGGAAATATCGGAAAAGTTTGAAAAAAAGGGCGTTACGTCGACGATAAGCAAATCAATGGTTTTATAGGAAGGAACGATCGTTATCGAAATAAATTTGCCGTTTTAACACTATGTTAGTTCTATTCATCGGACTAGGTTCTTTGAAGATGAAAACGCAAACGCGAGAAGAAAAAGGAAGAAAAAGAAATAAAGCTTTCGACCCGAATTAAACGATTTTTCTGGCTTCGGTACAGACGATAAAAAAAGAAAAAAGAGAAAGTATAATAAATTGGATAAATGAATTTTATATATATATAATTATCGAAATAGTGAATCTCGTAAAAATATCGGGAACTTTAAATACAATAATATGCGGGAGAAAAAGCATGAAATGATAAAAGACAAAATTACCGGCGAATTCCCAAGCAAAATGGAGCATTGCGAGAATTAAAAAGTCAGACGGTCAGCATTTTTATCGCTGTAAATTCTATGCTTGGAACCGTTTTCTATTGCACACTTACATTCTCGGTTGTTCTCTCTTTCCCTCTCTCTCTCTCTCTCTCTCTCTCTCTCTCTCTCTCTCTCTCTCTCTCTCTCTCTCTCTCTCTCTCTCTCTGTCTCTGTCTCTGTCTCTGTCTCTGTCTCTCTCTCTATTCTATTTTTACAACAAAATTTTATGTAAATAAAATAATAAGTCCGGAGTAAAATATCAAAGGTTTTATGTAACGAGAATCAGTGGCCATCGTGATCATAGTAATTACTTGAAATTCAGTCTTTTGAAATATTCTCTCTGTTGTTTTAGATAGAAGAACGCGATTACTTGATAATATCGGTCGTCATAATGACAACCTTTTCGAAAAGATAGCAATCTAGTAGAAAGATGGCAATCTAATGGAAAACACACGTTATTTGACATATTCGATTTAATATTCAATTGATTGGATAGAACCATCTTTCAAAAATATTTTTCCTTGAAGATTAATATATTTTTTTTCCATTTCAAGCATTGTAATTTAAACTGGTATATAAGAGATAGAAGAGGAGACAAAGGGTCGAAAAAATGCGAAAGTAATCACAAAATGGAAGTATTTTCGAGCGAAGTGCAACGAAAATATAAAACTACAAAAGTAGATAGGAGACGAACGAATTGAAAAAAATAAAATTTCCGATATGTACTTCGCACTCTCGTGATAATAACAACAATTAAAACTTGAGAGAGGAATGGAATTTAAAAAAAAAATCTATCCGTGAAAATTCACATTGGAAAACTGAAAGAATCCATGACCGGTAGCAAAAGTTTTCGATGGAGTTCGCGTGAGTGCAACCACCAACTGAATAGGATTTTTACCCAGGAAAAATTGAATCGTTACCGTAAACCGTAGCTGGTTGAGGCTGATGGGTTGTGTTATACCGCTATTGATCCAACTGAAACTTCTCATCGAGTTTCGCCTATCATAAACATCATTTCGATTTTTTTTCCTTTCCTTCCCTTCTTTCTCCTCACTCACAAATATATGAGATTCACAAGATAGTTCAACTAATACTTTTTTCATGCTCGTATTACGATAAAATATTCATTCCATTTCTACAGAAAAGTCATCCATTTCTAAATAGGGCTATTACTATTCGCTATAATAACGAACCGTTTTGTAATAAAATAAATCCGGGACAATGTCAATCGTAAAAATCGTCAGATCCTATCGAGAGATAAAAATAAGTTCGAGGTTCGTTATCAATCAAGATACTTAACTGGATGAAATATAAGCAATTTGGTTTGCTTCAAAATTGATCAAAAAATGCTTAGATGAAGATTTGTTGACTTACGCTAATTAATTTTTGTCGAGTTCGATGACAATTAATAATTTATTTTCTTTAGTGGGTCATAGAAAGTAGTCGTATTTGTTGAGTTACGTAGAAATGAAGGTGACAAAAGTAGTTTAGTAACGTAAAAGTAGTTCGTTCTTATGCAATTTATGGTGTTACACGCTTAACTGCAGCGAAGACTTAACTGCTAGTGAATCGGGTCGGATTGGATCGGGTCGGGATATCGAAAGTTTATAAAGTTCGGGTACCCACGATTTCGGATACATGAATATTACAAAATTTGGGAATGTCGATTCGATGTGAAAATTTCTGATCCGACCCGAACACGAAATATCGGCTATCCACATACTCTTAATTAGCTGCCAATTAATATTGTGTTTGCAGCCTTTCATTCACTTCAGCTAGAAGACATTCCGATCGAACGTCCCAATGTTGCTAACTGTTGTAACTAATTATGTTTTCCTCAATAGTACAATAAGCCACCTATGTACGTAGATTAGAGAACATGTCCTTACTTCTCTCAAAGAGAGTTGAGAATGGACTGAGAATGGAGTTTAGCTAAAATCAGTACAAACTCGTTGGTTGCCAAATTTGATGAGAGAATTCCGTTGTTACGGTCACGGACTGAGGAAATCCTGCGAGTGAATATGCAAGTCGTAAGGCAACTTCATAAACCATTCGAATGTAGAACAAGTGTTTGCCATTCGTCCGCCGACCAAATGTTTTTAGGCGAAAATCCTTTAATCGCAAGAATTTCTAATGCATGTTTGACAAAAAGATTTACTTGATAGCTTCTTGTCTAACAACGTTCTTCACGTATTCGTATGATTTTATTCTGTGGATTCAGAAAGTATTTATATATATATATATATATATATATATATATATATATATATTTATCTTATATATATATTACATATATTATATCTTATCTTATGGTGATATATATATATATATACATATATATACACATAGATATACATATATACGTGTACGGATATATGTATATATAAGATCAGCAGATTTATCGTCATTACGAACACTTTTATAGCTAAATCCTTTAGTTTTAACACGATCTTTTATTGACCTCGTCTATCCTAATACGGTCTGTTCTTCCAGTTTACGTTATTACGTCCTATCGGATTCACCCGAGGAACATCCATTGTTTCACTGTCAAACGATCCTTCCTACACCGTCAATGGTGTTATCTCGCATCCGTAGGAAATGTTACGATACACGTTTCTTGTCTATCCTCCCCGAGAATTCGTCCTAACAACAGATTACGTCCGAACAAGAACAACAACAGCAACGCAAATAGTTGAATGCAATCGTCGGAATCGATACAATATCCTTTTAAAGTTAACCTCATAATTTAGTTTACGTTTTTTTTTCCTCATTAGTTCACGCTAAGGTTGTGTCATGTGTTTTCGCGAGAAACTCGAGGAAGAAGTTAGTTCGTCGAGAAGTTGTTTCTCCTAAAAAGTAAAAGAACATGACGAAGTTACTAACAAATTTACTAAAATTCAGGGAGTAGAGAAACGCTCCATCCAGATTTGCTCATATATATATATATATATATATATATATATATATATATATATAAAGAGAAAAAGAAAGAGAGAGAGAGAGAGAGAGAGAGGACTCCCTACTGTCGAGCAATTTTCGTCGTTCTACAGAATACACAAAGAAAGTTATTACTCTCTCGTTTGCTCAGTTGATCGAACTACTCGTGACAGCGTGATGCAGAAAATTAATAGTGGTCGAAGGAGAAGTTCCAAAAGTCTTACTTTCTGAATTCTCTTCGAACAAACAAATGTAGGTGACTTAAACGTTAAGGACAAACTCTTGTCATCGAATTGCCTTGATGGTTTATTATCGTCGACTCGTGATTTTTCTTAATCGATATATATTTCTTTTTTCAAATTTTGATAATGAAAAAAAAGAAAAGAAAAGAAAAAACAACCTGAAAGAGTTAATTTTTTATATTCGAGAGATTTTTAATTAACTTTTTTCTTTTTTTCGTTTTTTACGAAAAATCCGACATATCGATAGAACAAAACGAAATTTCGTTAAGTTTGACAGATACTCGATTATTTATGAAACGTATTACTTAAAAGTGGAAACGTGATAATATAGAATGATTGATATATAGAATCGGATCCCACTCCGATATAATCGTTCGACGTTAATATTGAAAAATTATTTGAGAAAAAGTAAATGACTCATTTGAAATGGATTATTCTATCTAGATGCACGTCATTCTAGTTAAATTTATTTGAAACCACTGATATCGATTTGGAAGTATCTCTCAACACCGAGATTGTGAATAATGGGAATCTATTCTCTGGTAGACATAGCACTTCCTCGTAACACGGAATGAAGCATGTGTAGGTAGAACCAAAGTTGTATAATCAGAGTAGTCGTACGTATCGCTGTTTAAACTTTCCCCATAGCAATCTTTCTTCTCTACAGAGATAGTAAAATAATTAATTATCGCTAACGACGAATTTCGGACTCGTTTCCATAAACTTTTGCCTAGGTTGAATGCATACTTAATACAGAACAGAGAGAGAGAGAGAGAGAGAGAGAGAGAGAGAGAGAGAGAAAGACAGATAGAGAGAGAAATGAAATTGCAGATATTAACTTTGTATTCTCATAAAAAACTCACGAAACAAATAAAAATTTCAGTAATATATCGGTCGAGAATCGACAAAGCGAATTTGTTTGTACTTTTTTCGTATTAAAGGGACAGAAAAAAGAAAAAAGAAAGAGAGTGATAAAGTTGCGAAAATAAGGATTTTCCATCTCTCTTTCTCTCTCTATCTTTTCCTCTTTTTCTTTTCCGATTCTCTTCTTTCTTTTTAAATTCGTCTACTTGCTTGTTCTACTCCAACTCCCAGCATCGTTTTCCTTCTTTGTTTCTTATACGAAACTCGGACGCTTTCACGAAATCTCAGGAGTCCTCGTAAAGATAACAAAGATCTCACCAACAAGCCGAATCTTTTATATCGAATAATACCTAAGACATTCTTTAATCAAGAGTTTTCCGAACTGAAGTTACCACCACCGTCAGTATTATCACTGACGATATAATTCAGAATAGTGTGAACAAAGGAACCTTTGACGATCGAGGAGATAAATCGCGCGCAAGTAGTTACGATAAGTGTTAAATCAGTCGATCGCTCTACGTAGATACTTCGATTTTGTATGAAAAAAGAAAAAGAAAAGAGAAAAAAATATCCAAAAAATTTTATCTAAGCAATTTCTTCGCGATTTCGATTACGAGAGAAAAAATCACAGATGGCAATTCTCGAAGAATGATACTAAGTGGATCATAAGTGTACTTATTCAAACTTTCATCTCTTAATGATCGGTATTAAAAATAATATAGGAAACAATTATAACAACGAGAAATCATCTACGCATCTGTGTCTGTCTTAAGTCTATTAACTTACACCACAGAGAATTAAAAAGCGAAAGGAAGGTCGCTTAACGTTTTTGGAGAAAATGGGTGTAATAAAAAACAAAGAGAATCTTCTTTTCTTGGACTTATAATTAGCATGGTTTGTTGAAAGAAAGAGAGAGAGAGAAACAAACTTCTTGCTGCTTCTAATTATTATTAATCTTCGCAAAAATTTTTTAGAATTTCGTTTAGTTTTTAATTTCTTCTTTCTCTCTTTCTCTCTCTCTCTCTCTCTCTCTCTCTCTCTCTCTCTCTCTCTCTCTCTCTTTGTCTGTCTCTTCCTCTTCCACGTCTACGTAACTACTACCGCACAATCGACCATCCATTTTCGCCCTAACAAGCGATTATAGAGGAGGTTTAACAATTTGCGGATACAAAGTGCATACACATAGATACAAGAACTAGAGAGACAGATAGAGAAAGAGATAGAAATGGAAACAACTAGAGTGAGACGCGTGTACGCGTGGATACTCGAAATCGAAAATTGAAGCTGTGAGATTAACACATCGTACGCGGAGTCTCCTCCGATTAGCAAATTTGCCAAACTCATTTGCCAATTCGACCGATTTAATTTCCAGCTCGGTCTCTTCCACCCTACCCCACCTTACCCCATCTCACCTCACCTGCTGATTTGATCCAATAATAGGAGAAAAATCCACAGATCTATCGAAATTATGATCAAACGTAATTGTCGGTTCGATGATTTATGATCGAGTCTGTAAACATTACCGGTGATTTTAGCAAACCCAGTAATATATTATAATCATTATATTATAATAATTCCCAATTGAATTAAAGCCTATTTCTAATGTAAATCATACCGACATAATGCGGGATTAGAAGCATTGCCTCGCCTGCAAGTAATGGATGTCATAGGTGGAATTAATGATCACACTTTGTAACATACAGACGACGAAACTTGTAATCGTTACAATAGAACATTTCGTGGTTAATTAGATCATAATGATACTTAGGACATAGTTAATGGCTCTTTATTTATTCTAATGAAAGAGTTTTTCTCGATAAAATTAAAAGATAGCGTGTTAGTTTAGAACGTCGAAGGAAATATCGTAAGCTATGATCTACGTGAACATTTTGTACACGCAATCTATTATTATTTACCGTCATGTGGATCACGCAGAACGTAACACAGTAATACGAGCGAAGACTATAGATTTAGAGAAATCACGACGTTATACGTTCACGGATTTCCTGCCTTGATCAATACTACATATCTATTTAATTACTGCTCGTTGAATCATTCAAGAGAACACTGAAAGAGCACTCGATTAATTATTCTTTTTTAGTTCAACGTGTGTAAAGAGAATTTCAAAGACACTCATGGAAAAGAGGATTCAGTAACAGACATCTAATCGTTCTATCGAATTCACTTCCTTTTATCTGCATGGAAAATCCCTGAGATCTTCGGCCGATCTTACCTCGTCGATTACGACGAGCTAATTTCATTAACAAACTCCCTCGTATTTGCATGTATATCTATCTAAGATTTGGAATGAAAAAATAACTCGGATAAAAAAAAAATATATTATATTTTAATAGTTACCTTAAATATATAAAAGGTAATAAAAAGATAATATAGCAGGATTATCTTATCTACTAATAAAATATTATTTGAAACTGCTTAATATTTCTTTATATTTCTTTGATTAATTCGCGCAATTCGAGCAAATTTTCAGATTTCTCTTTTATCATTTTTACATAGTGCTCAGAGAATGTCCTTTCGTCATCTCTATAATCAAATATGGTAATTTTTATAATAAACTTCTCGCTACTCTAGACGAAATTTTGAGTTTTCTCTTATTTGGATACTCGTGACGTATCCACTTATATCGTTCTCACGCATACACCCTCACGTCTGCTCTCATACTTTCTAACTTTCATGTTTTGCCGTCCACTCACACACTTGCGCATTAAATAATATATTATTATTATTATCATCATCATCATTATTAGTAGTATGTATCGCCGAAAGCGAATTATAATTTGCCGTTGGTTCACTTTGAGTATAGAAATTAGTCTTGTCGTGAATTTCCATCCTACCTTATTAAGAGCCAAGCTTCTAAGCTCGCACAAAAGCGGATCTTATATTACTCGGAAAAAGTCTATTAAATAAGAAACTATCGATGATCGTATCTTAATTAAAATTAAGACGCAAATTAATGTGGTTTTGTATAGCGTTTTCACGACGGAAACGTTGATATAAAAAACGATATCTCTTTCTATTCTTTGAATCATTTATTATTTATTAATTTAATAACAATAATCGGATCTTTGATGGAACATCATTCGTCTTTTGTACTTTTCTTTCATCTTTGAGAAATTTCAAACAAATTAGTCAATCCTGAAACTAGAAACGTTGAGTATGATAATCGTTAATTAATTCGACGTGACGCTAATCCTGCCGAGTTTTGAGATAATTATCGCGAAAGCTACAAAGCTAGATGCAAACTAGTCTCGAAGGACGTCTATGTGACACCATGATTGACACTTATGACACGTGTTTGCGAAACACGAGGACGTGCATAATGTAAGCACTTCTACTACGAGGAAACACTGGTTTTAGAGTCCATGGACTATTTTATGAATTATTCGCAAAAGTTTCGATCAAAGGATTGTGAAAGTTGAAGTATAAGAAGGATTACTTAAGCGAGATGCAAAAAATAAAGAGAATAAAAAAAAAAGAAGAGACAAGAGGATCTTACAAACTAGGATGACGCGGTTGCCAAGCGATCATCCTTGAAACCCTATCATATAAGGAAGCTCACTAAAGGACAACAGTCTAAACATCGCGTCATGCGAAACAGCACGTCCAAATTGTCATGCGCGTAAAGAATTTAAACAAGATTCTCGAACGAGCTTCCTAAAAAAGAAAATGTCAATAATACTCTTTCATGAAGTCACGTTCTATTTTCCAATGATCTATACGTTTGACTATACACACTGTTATAAATTTTCTTCGTTGATAGAATAATTTAAAAGAAAAAAAAAAATCCTAGAAAACGAAGTTACATAACAAATATGTTTACGTTAATACGTTGTCGTTATGAGATACTTCTTTGAAAGTTTCGAAGTCACGACATGAAGATTTATGGAAAATCTATATCAGCAACAATGCATAATACATGATATATATTGACGAGATGAGAAATATTTTAATACGCAAAGCTCTCTTCGAATATCAAGAATCCTCCCTTAAAACGTTCATAAACAAGGTCCTCGTGGAACCATTAAATAATTATACCAACGTCTAAAAACTTAGAAAATTCGTCGACAACCGTCAAGACGCATCGAGATAACTTCTTAGATAACAAGACGACTGCTCACAGGTTCGATTGCTTCTGAAGAAAATACAAAATGATGGAGTCGAGAACTGCACCTAGTGCAGGATGGTTATCCCAAATGTTATTCCGAAAACTTGATTCAAATGTCGGCGGAAGTAAAAGAGAGATGATAACGGGAATCATCGAAAGAAGACATAACGTAACTTACCTCAATGGAGGCGATCAGAAACCACAGCTGGTAGTCTCGAAGGACAGGAAGGCGGTAGCTCGACGATCCTGCTGGCTGCCTCGAGGGAAGTTCGCCCGGGCGGCATGGCTCCCACCTCTTCACCCTGATGCTCCCGGCTGCTGTTGCCCGGCAGAAAGAAACGCTGTTTCTTTCACTCTGTTTCACGAGTTATTATTCTTTATCAACAAACACCTATTCGATATTCTAATATCTCAATTGATGTATCTAACTATTTGAGTCTCTCTAGCTCCTCGTTCTCTCGAAGAATTCGTTGAAGAACACAATGAACAAACAAGAAAATTCCAGAATCACACCAGATTATGTTCGACAAAGAGGAAAAGAATCCGTCCTCCTCTTTCCCTTTCTCTCTCTCTCTTTTTCCTCCCTCTCTCTCTCTCTCTCTCTCTCTCTCTCTATTTCACCGAAGTTCACATCGCGTCGCGACGACCACCGACCACGTCCGGCATCGCACTGGGTCGATATACGTGTGTGTGTCCTTGCGAATGTCCTGTACGTATGCGTGCGTATCGCATAAACGTTGATTAGAACGGGAAGAGATTGAAAGAAATTAAGGAAGAAGGGAAGAGAAGGGAAAAAGAATTTTTAAAGAGAGAAGAAAGGAAAGGGAAGGAGTTTAGACAGGGTGGAGAAAAACCGAGGGAAATTTCGGAAAGAAAAGGAATAGGAATAAGGGTGAAAGTAGAAAGAGGAAGACAATGAGGAAAGGACAGGAGAGGATAGGACGAAGAAAGAAAAGAAGAGGAGAAGAAGAAACGGGCAGAAGGAGGCTCGCGAAAGAGACTCGCGACAAGCTTTCGAGAAGGATGCTTACTTCAAGGAACGTGTGTGACTATCAATAGGATCAGAAGTGGAAAGAGAAGAGCACGAAAACCTGGCCACAGGACACGATGGCCCGGCCACTGCGCCGGCACTGAGGCTACGCCGCAGCCTCGGTCTCCTGGTGCTTCCTCCCTCTTTCTCCCTCTCTCACTCGCTCCCTCGTTCTCTCTCTCTCTCTCTCTTTCTCTCTCTCTCTCTCTCTCTCTATCTATCTATCTAGCTCTTTCCATCTCTTTCTACACAGAATCCCTACTACTGCGCACGCAGTCTTTCTCTCTTTCCTTCTCTCTCCCCCTTATCCTGTTGGTTCTCCGTTTTCATTTGATCTTTCTCCCCTTTCTCCAAACATACCACCCCTCCATTAAATCTATTCCCCTCCCTCTTCTTCCCCTTTATTCTCTCTCTTTATGATACATTTTTTCTTTTTCTTTTCTCCCTCTTTCCACCCTTCTTTTTTTACCTCTCTTCTCTCATATCTTTCCAATCTTTCTGCATACTTGTTGTATCCTGTCTCCTCGTCCTTTTTTACTCAGTTATATTTATTTCACGACGATAAGTGGTAGGACAAGTCTAATTCTTTAAAATAACCGGGCACGCGGACCCTTTCGACACGTTCCTGAACAATCTACCACCTCCTCCATCAGCACCACCTCTACCTACTGCTTTCCCTCTCCCTTTCCCTTTCCTTTCTCTCTCTATTTCTCTCTCTCTCTCTCTCTCTCTCTCTCTCTCTCTCTCTCTCTCTCTCTCTCTTTTCGCGTTCATCTTCCGACGTATCCTCCGCCGATTCTCTCTCGCGCGCGCGTATACGACTACCACCACCCCAACACCCACCTTCCTCTTCACCACCGAGCAAATGCGTTAACGCGTCTCCGTTGCTTTGCCGATTCACATTCTACCCTTCTTTTCTCCAATGAAGAAGAAAAGAAAAATATCGGCCTACTGTGTACTACTGTTGAATTTCTCTCTTTCCTCTTTCTCTCTCTCTCTTCTTCTCTGTCTTTATATCTATCTATCTTTCTCTCCTTTCTTCTTTTACTCAATGTCAGGTATCAATGTATCGTTTCATTGTTTACCATGAAATATAAAAAAAAGAAGAAGAAAAGAGAGAGAAACTGTGCCACATACTGTATTATATGATTGGTAATCTTTTTCAAATAGATTTAACCTTTCACCTCGTATACATTCATAAGCTAATCTTTGAACGTGTTGCCGTCATTATTTTATTGTTAATTCTAGCTCCACTTCTTTTTCTTCTTCTTCTTCTTCTTCGCATGAAGACGTGTAAGAAACTATTACGACCTTAGACACTTCGAATTTCCTTCCGTGACTGTTACTAATTAACGGGAGAAGAACATTTACTCTTCGTTAACTCATACATATGTAAGTAATAATAAACACGCACGCAGGAAGAAGTCGTTGTAAGTCTTGGACGACCTCAATAACGGTTCCGCCCACGTACCCGATTAAAACCAACGTCGATTCAAACTTTTCCTTTGCTATGCGGTCACGCAAGATGAAAAGCCACGGTCTATCCTTATTCGGCCGTATCGATTGCCGCGATAAGAGAAGTTGCATGCATGTCCTTGACTCGCGTACACCTTTTCGTTTCCGGGGCCAAGGCCGGCAGGTGTGAGATTAATCGTCTAGAAAGCGTGCGATTTTTGCAACGTTAAGGGCGAGTATAGGTACTCTCTAGGGTCATTAAGAAACAGGCCTAACGGCTTTTCCGCTTTGAAATAAGAATAGAAGATAAGATCGACGATATATAATTCTATTCTTTGTTCGATCACTAAGATCAAAATTAAAGATCGTACTTAAGTGAACGAAAACGTTCAAAAAGAGGATTTATCTTTCGGAGTAATTGTAATGATTAAAGGGAAGAGAAAAAGAGAAGAAGAGTGATTTATGGATAATTGATTTAATAGAAAAAAAGTGTAATTGAAATATAATGGAAAAAGTGAAGTAGAAATGACGTGCGAATCATTAAAACATTCGTTTCGAGTATCGTTATGAAAATGTTAAGTAGTAACAGAAGAAACAAGTCCGACCGATCAGATGCAATTCGATACCATCCGCAACACTGCCTCCTATTTCCTATCAAGTGTCGATATCGACGGACTAAATATTAGTCCCATAAATTCATTTGATGAATTCCCGTTGTCAGAGGCGTTTTATCCGCGTCAAAGGGCTCGAATATCCTTGCCCGAAACATATTCAATGTCCGATCACGCATGACGCTCTAGACAATACCACTGTATTTAGAGCCTATATTCCTTTTTCGTTATCGTGCCATCAAATTTCCTGCACCATTCTGGTAATGTGCGCATCGAGGCTCGTACCTTTTGACATTGTTTCTTGATTTGATTGTTATGAATCCTGGAAGTCCTTGGAAATTCCATGGATCTCTGAAATTCCGGAAGGATCTCTCATTCAACGAGAAAAAAGATAAAAGAAAATACCCTTACAGATTTTCCATCGGACGAATCCGCTTTATAGAATCAAATTTGTTTCGCTTTGTTTCCAATCTCGAAGAAAGAAAAGAAGAAAAAAACAAATAAAAAAAGAATACGATCGTTGTCCGATTTGCTTCGCGAAGGAATAAGTTGGATGGAAAAATGCAAAAACAAAAAACAAAAAGAGAACAAAATCTACTGCCTTATCGATACTTCGTTTGAGCTGTTAAAAATATCAATGGGAGAACATGAAGACGAAGATGAACGATGCATGGGAATGAAGTTTTAACGAAATCGTGACTGACCCATACGTATGAGTATGCCTCTCGGTGGGATTAGGTTCGAATTTGGAGCATCACCAGTGAGTTTCGAAAGCTCGTCCAGGCTCGTGTTGTCGTGTGTCGGCGTACTATGTCATTCGTTCACTCGCTCGCTCGTTCGCTCGCTCGCTAGCTAGCTAGGTAACTGGCAGGGCGCATTTGCATCAGGAAATAATTCGAGTGCTCGTTGATGCTCTATAGCACACCTTCTGTCCCTCAGTGTCCTTTCGACAGAATAAAATGTTTCCACTTTTAGTCACTGCGTCCTGCATTGTACTAGCAGCAACAACAGCACCAACACCAACACCAACACCAACACCAACAGCAGTAATAGTAATAGCTAATAGTAACAGTAGCAGCATCGTAACAACCATTCGCGTCGCCTACGAACTCCCAACGGCGGCGGATGTGACGTAGTCTTGGCAAAGCCACTCGTCGACGATTGATTCTCTCAAATTTCAAGACATGTAGAACTTAAAATTCGCTATTTCAATTTATGACGCTCGCTATCTTTTCATTTTACTTTTTTATATAACGATTATTTACAGTCATTAAATATTTGTGATTATATTTGCATGTAAATAATTCAGTTCATTTATAGAATTCTACATTAAAAATCTTGTAACCCGATTATTTTTTTATACGGAGAAATCCAGCAAGTTGTAATACATCCAATCGATTATCTTTAATATAAACTTCTTATATCCACGGATCAATTAAATTATTATTCTGTCAACTATTATATTTCGTACAATCTATTACATTTGTTTTCTTTTTACGTACTATTCATTTATAAAGGACGATGGTTAACAAAAATTATTCACAGCGTATGACATTAAAAAAAAAAAAAAAAAGAAGAAGAAAAAAGATAGACAGTAACCATGTAATATCTCAATTGAAAATCATTTACAAGATGGTAATGAAGTGCACTAAAACTCGAACACAAGTATGCGAACTATGAATCCTAAATTTGGAGCTATCCAAACTAACCATATCCTTCCGACAGGAATGACAATCTAAGAGAAATATCAAGACCAGAACGCATAGCTCGTAGCGCCGGACGTTTTACGTGGACTTAATGGGTACGAAGAAGAGAATTGGAGTGAGATAGATGAAGGAAGAGGTGGGCTAGTCAGCCGGAAGGGCTAGACAAAAGAGACGAAGTCTATTTCCGCGTGGTCGAACGATAGGAGGAGTAAAGGGGTGGTGTGCGAGGTGGTAAAAGGGAGGAAGAGAGGAAGAAGAAGCAGAGGGAGAAACGAGGGAGAAAAAGTGGAGGAACGGTGAAAAGGGGGAAGTGGGAGGGAGGGAGAGAGAGACAGAGAGACGAATAAGAGACGAAGAGAGGGATCCTGATGTTGCACCCATTGTCAGCGACACTGTCGACGAGATGCAACAATAGCGACTCTACTGTCACCGGTGCGTCGACGGCTTTTCATCGTCCCGTAAACGCTATCATCGACCACGATAGCTATCTTCTCTCATTCTCCTCTTCCTTCTAACTTCTCCTCCTTTTCCTCCTACTATTCCACTTCTCGTTCAAATCCATGTAGCGAACACTGAAGAAGTCAAGAATGTAGTTCAAGTACGTGAAGGAAGCTGCCCGAGGCAACGTCTCTCTATCGTTACTACCACTTCTCTACTACTTTTTTCTTTCTTTCTTTCCTTCCTTCCTTCCTTCCTTCCTTCCTTCCTTCCTTCCTTCCTTCCTAGTTTCTTACTTTCCTCTTTCTCCTTTCGAGCATTTCGTCATTGTAAAGATGCGAGAAAAGAAGCTGAAGCTGAACAGCTTCGTTCCAGCTCGTTCTTCGTCTGACAAATCGCTATTTCGAACGGACAAATTGCAATAGGACAATATCGTTGGTTCCATCGATGGATCACAAAAGTATTTAATGAACTACTTATTGGAAATTCTCCATTTTCTTCTTCAGTGTTCATTAAAAACGAATTAAATGATTTCGTTGACACGGTCGTGTACTATATGGAAGAGAAAGAGAGAGAGAGAGAGAGAAAAGTTAGAAATCCGCTCGAGCGTTTCACGTCGTATGTTTGTAACAAAGATGCAAGCTTGCTTCCAGAAATGTCACGCAGGCAGGAGTCTGAAACTAATCCTTAGGGATAAGCCGACGACTGGTACGTGTGTGCGCGTCTGTTGGATTTTCTTGAGTAAGCTACATTTACATACACTCGATTATGGCTAACATCAGTTCCGCAAACTCTTTCATATGGCTGGCTATGGCTTTGAAATTTTACTTGCCACGTAAACGACGATTTTTGCTTATTTGTAGATTTATAGACATTACAAAGGATTTTTCGAATTGATTCGAAACGAGATATCGAGACACGAAAGTAATGGAATTTACTGGAGGAAACAAATCGTTCGGTTCGTTCCTTAAATGATATCCTACATCGTATCGTTTAATTACCCAGACTGAGAGTATTATACCTCAAAATTAATCGTCGATCGTTACACATTGTCAAATGAAAGAGCTCTGCAGTTTCAATTCTATGAAAGTTAGAAAATTACATTTATATGAGATTTGGGTGAAAACTGGCGGAATGATATTTTGAAGTTAGTGGAAAACGTCGAGTGGATTTCGATTATTAATTTATAATACTTTTTATTATTTTCTCAGAAAAGATAAAGAAAGGAAAAAGGAAATTCAAACAGAACAAAAACGTCGACTTTTACTCTTTCAATATTTTAATCCAAAAAAAACTAAAAGAATTTCAGAAAGTTCTAAGTTTAAGAAACAAAGAAACAAAATTAGCGTAAAAATTTTTTTATGGAAAAATAAAATATTCTCGAGTAATTCAACATTGCTTCGCTTACCAACGTAATTCGATACTTGGAAAACGTATTATTGTAGTATTGCGGTAATTACTTCCGACTGAAACATAGTACTTGTATTATTGCTAATATAACGATGAAGTAGAAGCCATATCGTCGACGTTGATATATTCCAAGTTTACCGGTAATTGTCAGATATGATGCGTAGCGATATTTTACAACCAACGTTAATTTTCCTTTCCTTTCTTTCCCCCATTATCCTCTCTCTCTCTCTCTCCCTCTCTCTCTCTCTCTCTCTCTCTTCCTTCATTTCAAATTTACGATGCACTTTACCACAGAACGCGTATTCGCGGTTTTCAACGCGACCAATTTTCCCTTTCATGTTTTCTAATTGTTCCTCAATAATTCGTATCACCAAGATTTCGCATTATAATTTCAACTTGAAATTAGATCTACATATACAATAACGTTATTATGTAGGCAATATCATATATATTATAAATTTTGATGTTATAATTAGACTTATATTTTCTCTCTCTCTCTCTCTCTCTCTCTCTCTCTCTCTCTCTCTCTCTCTCTCTCTCTATCTATCTATCTATCTCTCTCTATCTATCTATCTATCTATCTCTTTCTTTCTCTCAATTGGCAAGAATCACAGTGTAAAATACAATAGAACGTTAACGAGAGGCCTCGAGATATATATCTTAACATAAATTGAACTAAGGCCTTTTCTGTCCACACGAATCACGTACACCTTGGCGAACTCGAAATGGTGCTCTTAATGGCCGAAGAACATGGCGAAGGTCGTTTTGGCACGCAAATTCACGTTACCGATGTCTCTACGGTTGATTTACAATTTCGGATTATCGCTATCCTAAAAAGAGGTTGATGCTTAACCGATAGACGCGCGTATTTTTTTGTTGTTATAGCTTCTTCAAGGCTTATGGTCTTCCGCTATATATTTGTCCCACGTTTCTTGTTTCTTTTTTTTTCTCTTTTGCGACGTCGTATGTAGAAACATAGGTGAACTTCGACCTTCTATCTAAATACAATCTCGACACACGTCGTTTACTCGCGATTCGTGTCATCACTAGTTCGAAACACGTTCGTCATCTTTCACCATCGATAAATCTTTGAGTGAGTCGTCTATCGATCTTAGAATCGTCTCGTAAAACCTTGAAAAAGATTGACGTTTACGTCGTGTCAGGCAAAACCTCCTCATTTTTTAAGAGACGTCTTGGAAACGTTGCATGTATTATCTTCGTCATTTTTTACACAGGTGAAAGAAAGAAAGAAATAAATAAATAAAGGAAAAAGGGGGACCGAAAAAATAGCGAACAGAGAACCGAACGGTGATAAAGCAATAAGAAATAACATCGTAGGAAATTTCATAAGATTTTATATCGTGACGACGAAGAAGAATATAATTCGCGTGTCCTCGAAGCATCACTCACTTTATTGTACAGACTAGCTGTAGTACGCTCGTTTGCTCGAAATAAAGCAAAAGGGACAGAGGGTGAGTAAAAAAGGGAGGGAAGGGAAAGGAGAAATGTAACGACCCTGAACCGCGACTTTAACTGCGAGTTTGATCCACGAAATCGCTGACTTTTTTATAGTTTCTCACACGTTCGTTTACGAGCAAATATTTTCTTCCTTTTTTTTTTCTGTGCTGAGACACGTTTTTATTAAATCATCCAACTCGTAAAATTTGAGGGAATATTAATCACATAAGTAAATCTCATCGTACTGGTTTTTAAAACGTTTGGATGTCGTAATAATCAAAAAAGATCTTTTTTATTTATCGAATGGCAGCTTTAAGACGGAGCAACAAGTAGCACGATCGTGTACAGATTCTGACAAACATTATAAGGTATCGTTGCGTGATAGATCGTCGATATGGCAAACATGATAAATCTATTTTAACTATGCATATACGATCTTGTTTCTTGATTCCATTAAGGAGAAAATACAAATTTACATACCGAAAGTTTTGTGATTGATAACCAAGTTAGAAAATTATAATTAAATACCAGAAAAGATGTATCTCATTTTATGTTCTGCAGATCGATAAATATCTTAGAAAGGAAGAGAGAGAAATATAAAATGAAGAAAGTTTGAAAGGAATATTACGATGTTTTATACGTAAGAAAAGTGGCTGCGTACGCAGCAGTTAATAGCCTTCCTCTCATCATCGGTACCGCAAACCACTAGCTTTACCGACGCCAACGTCCAATCAGACTCATCTACCCTTTACCGTCTAAAAGTGGACTGCCTGGACCAGGAGAAGCAAGACGAAGCACAGACCCTCTTAAACTTTTATGGTTGTAATAAACGTAGAAGCAGGCCACTGGTCTATATGACTTATCATTGTTTTTTAGATCGTATAGTCTCTTGACACCTTTTATACACGAACTCGGATATCTCAAATAACGAAAAACAAATGATTATGATTGATATCGCTTAGATGCGGTTAGATAGCTCATATAAAGCTAAACTTTCAAGATATTTTTGTTGTTATATTTCCTTGCAAATAAAAAAAAAAAAAAGAAAAGAACTATCTTTAATTTATAACAAACAGAATGTACTACAAATAACATATTATTTGATATGATTTAACAAACGAATTGTTTATTAGTGCGACCGGTCGAACTGCGAAAAATGAATCTCTCTACTTTTATCTGATTTCAATTTTAAAGGGAAACATCTACCACGAAATTATGCATTATTACGATGTGCATGTTGCTATGGAGTATTATATCCAAAATGGCTGAACGTTAGGGAATATTACGAGAGTGATATGAGATAAAAATAAATAAATAAAAAAGAAAAAGAAAAAGTAACAAAACAGAAAAAAAAATTATATTCGTACATCCAGCGAATACGATCATAGTCTTTAAATGTATATGTATATTTTGAGTTCAAGGAGAATCGACAGTGTTGGGTGTATCAATATTTGACAATCTTTTTAGATGTCGTTTAATCGAAATGGAAAAACGTTTGTTTACGACATCGTACAAACAAATACAGGTTCAAGTGTAACCACACGCAAGGAGAAGCAGTTCTACGTCTACTCTATCCAATCTCTCTCTCTCTCTCTCTCTCTCTCTCTCTCTCTCTCTCTCTCTCTCTCTGTCTCTCTTTCTCTCTTTCTTGCTTTTACCCTTTCTCTCTTTTATTCTCATATCCCTAAATTCACAAAAGCAGCGAGGTAAAGAGACCTCCACAGAGCCATGCCAGCTATTGTTTTCTGTGACAAAGAACGAGGCCCTATAAGACCTTACCATTTTACTCTCTCCTACCGGCACCTACCTCTCCGACTTCCTAACATAAAGAGAGAAAAATGAAACGAGAATCTAAGGATGAAACCGTGCTACGGTAGATAGATGCGATGCGCCAATGCAGAGAATGGAAGAACGGCTGATTTTAATCTTGCAGTATGCCGTCGTGACTTCGTTAGTAGTGCCGTGTAATCCCGACTCAAGCCGTTCTAACGATGTCAAATAAGATTTTTAAAATGATTTAACAAAAACTCGATCTAAGGTATATATGTGTGTGTGTGTGTGTGTGTGTGGATTTGATCATTATTTAATAACGAATTAAAAAAATATTTTAAATCATACATAAGGATTTGGGATATTCAATGTTTATTTATTCTCAAATAAAAATTATCGACTGTGCGTGTAACATCGATTATTAATCTAAGATGTATTAACCATGAAAAAATAATTACTGAAATATTTAATTATTTAGAATGAAAACTTAATCATTAATTATGTATATTTTTTTTTATTATATTTTAAATTATATTTATTAATTATATTTTGTTTATTGCTTTCAAATTTTTTCTCCTCACTTTCCTTCCGATAGTTTAGAAATTTTTCTGAAATTTTAAAAGAAGCTTCTACAATTGTATCAGCGTAAATTTCAATGTTCCTCGAATGCGATTCCGTCCACCCATTTCAAGCATCTGCAAGAAAGAATTCTCTCTCTCTCTCTCTCTCTCTCTCTCTCTCTCTCTCTCTGTTTCTCACATATACACACACATATACACAATGAGCGGTCTCGAACAAACGTTTTTCTTCTTAACAAATTTTTCTTCCTTCGTTGCTTCGAATTCCAGGTCAGTGGGCCGCTGTAAAAATTCACCTTCTCGTTTGACGTAGGATACACAGAGACGATGACGGACGAATTGATTAAATTTCGCGAAAAGTTCCTTTGACCAGAACGAACCACCGAACGGATCATCTTTTGGCAACGAAATACGGCCTTCGAATTGTGCTCTCGAAACGTTTGCTAGCATGAAATTTGAAAAAAGAACGTACCACCAATGTAAACTTTTCCAACTCGTCGATCAAATTGGCACACAGTAGATTTCTTTTCCGTGCCATAGAAAATTCTATGAATATCTTGACACTATTAAAAATCGTTATATTTATTATAAGTCGAATATTTCGGATCTTAACAACGAAAATTCGTAATCGAAATTTTCAATTATAAATTACTCGAAAGTGAATTTATGTATATTCAAAAATAATTTAATTATCAAAATACATAGGGAATAACAATCGAAAGGGAATTTTATTCGTTCCATATACGATAAGTTCAATTAAAAATCTCAATAGTTCTGATCCGATTTGATTCGAATCGAAGAAACGACTGAACGACTCGACGTTTCGAGATAAATGTTTCTCGAAATTCGCTGGGAGAAGTTTCCTATGTATCGTTTTTGAACAATACAAATCCCCTGTCTGACGTTTCGTTCTATTATTCTTTTTAGTGATGGTTTCGATCATTGAAGAAAAAGGAATATCGGAGTCAGTGAGCGTGAGACAGACTGAAACAATCGCTCCAAAATCTATCCATCGTATGATAAAGGTGAGGCAAGACACCAAAGAGCGCATGTGCTTCGTCCGTGTAAGTAATCTGTTCGAACATTACATCGGCTTTCTCTAGGGCCTTTGCCAATGCCAATGATTGTTGATAATGAACGTTATCATCACCGCTACCATGTATCAACATCAACTTCTTCCCTCGAATATCTTCCACTCGTCTTGACACGTCCGTTTCATTGTAACCACTAAGATTGTCCTCTGGTGTTGGAAAACCCATAAATCTTTCGGTATAAATCGAATCTGCAAAAATACAGTATTTTCTGATCTCATCAGTGTTTCTTTTCCATCTTTCTCTGAGAGAAAGAAAGAGAGAGAGAATGCTATGTCTGTTAAGAAAATTTATTTTCTACTTTCAAAGTTAGAAACGTAAAGGAAAAATAAAAAATTATGATTGTAACTTTCGAAGTCAGAGACAAAAGTGAAAAATAAAAAATTATATTTTGTAAACTTTTCAAGTTAGAGATAAAAGGGAAAAATCAAGGATTACGTTTCTTTTGATACGGAATAAATGTTGTTTAAATGAAAAGTAAAAGGGGGATTGTTTTAATTAAAGATAGTTTTCTCGTTAAAATAAAAGAAAGGAAAGCGATGTAAGCACAATTTTATTAAAAGACACGCAAAGAGATTGCTCACCATAATAAATCCAAGAGGATACTGGTGCTATGGCTATACCGCACTTGAAAACAAAAGATGTATCCTTTGCCAAAATCATAGCGGTGGAAAAGCCACCGTAACTCCATCCCCAGACTCCCGTTCTCTTAGAATCGATCCAAGGAAACATTTCTTGAAGTCGTCTAAAAGATAAAAATAAAGAAAGAAAAATTGAGAATTTTCAGAATTAATAATCTAACATCGATCGTGATCGAACAATTAAGTACCCTTTCGAATATATCAATTTTCAATATTTTATTTACCTGGTTACAGTGATCTGATCCTCAACCTCAACGGTACCTAATCTTCTATAAATCGAGAAAAGCATTTTGCTACCCTTATTCGATGATCC
Organism: Vespula pensylvanica; assembly: GCF_014466175.1. Taxonomy (NCBI): domain Eukaryota; kingdom Metazoa; phylum Arthropoda; class Insecta; order Hymenoptera; family Vespidae; genus Vespula; species Vespula pensylvanica. The sequence goes on from NC_057687.1 coordinate 533,502, forward strand.
TCGACCATCTATATAAGCATAGATCACGCTACGATTCGTTGTCATATACACTTGATGACCGTATGAAGCCGCGTCGATTATTTTTACCGTATTTGGTCCAGCGTATCTGTGTCGAGAGAAAAAAGCAAATAAATATAAAAAAAAGAAAAAAATACGAACGAAAAGAGAATTAAAAAATGAGTAATCATTTTAAATGGAGATTGAGATTTTCCTTGCTGAGGAAGATCAATTATACTATTCGTCAGCATAATGACATCGAAATGAGCTAATAGCGACGCGAACTATAGGTATGTATGTGTATGTATATATGTATACATGCTTTTTTACTTTTAAAGAACATTCTGTTCGTTCGAGAGGAATAAAAGTTTGTTTTTCACGCAACAATGATTTTTAATTATTTTCTTTAAAAGCAATACCCTAACTCACGTACTCAATCTTAAAGAATTAAATCGAATAGCACAGAACAAATATTTTATTACGATATCGATAGATCTGTACAATGTACATCTTACAATCTGATCGCGAAGTCGAATCGATCGTGGTATAATATCGACCGATAATAATAGAGTTATCACGATTTACGATTTACACTTGATATTCGTAGAAATTATTAAAAAGGAGATAGTTCGTACATACGAATCGACATTAATTTTTAGAACTTTGGAATCGTCTCTAACTTGACAATAATATTTTTCTCCGCGTCTCTTGAGTCACCTCTAACGTGATACTACCTTTAAAATTAATTAATAAAACAAAGAAATGATTTAAAAAAATAAAGTTTTTAAAAAGTTACACCGAAGTATTATACTAACTTATATGCCTAATACTTATATCAATTTACATTCTTAATGTAGAAGCAACTAAAATGTTCCAAACTATACGTGTTCAAATATGATTAGAAACTTTGAAATTCGTTAGGAACGTTATGTTTGTTGTTATAGGTAGCTTAGCTCTTGTTACTTTTTATGTTTAAAACGGATAAAGTTTTTTAGAAAATTCTTTACTAATGAACTCATGAATAATATAAAATTAATGAAAAAGAAAAAAGAGGAAAAGCAAAAATTAGAAAAAGAATTTTATCAGAATTATTTAACAAACTTATTGTTAATCAAAACTCATAGGTGAGCAATATCTAAAAGACAAAAAATTGAAAAAAGAATTTTATCAGAATTACTTTGCAAACAAACTTATTCTTAATCAAAACTCGCGTAACATTTAAAATAAATAGTTAAATGACCGAGGCACGTAAGCCGAAATCGATTAATTCAATTTCGAAGCACGAAGTCGATTTAGTACGAATCGAAGTGAATTCTATACATTTTTCAGAAAGGCACGTCGTTTTATTTTCTCGTAAAAGAGAAGAGGAAGAAAGGGGGGGGGGGGCTGAAAGTCTAGCAGTAGTTTCGCGAACTCTCTGCTTTGGGATTATCGTGCTATTCTTAAAACGAGAAGGGCCGTTTGCAAGATGCAGTTAAGGAGGGAAAAGAAAGTACTTACACATTGACCAACATCGGATACGATTTACTTTCGTCGAAGTTGTGCGGTAAAAAGAGTCTGACTTTGCTCTCGTATCCGTTCGCTCGAACGTCCAAGTCTTTGACGAGAGGTAAGTGTCGCTTTGCAAGTTTCTTTCGTAAAGACAGATTGTTTTCCCACGAATAAACTTTCTTGTGAGTATTATTGAAAATACTAACGAAAGCTGGATCAGGACCATGACAGATTAACACGTAATACTGTCCAAATGGCGAGAAGATCGCATCTGCGTATGTACAGACGTTACCTGTAAAATAATAAAAAAAAATATGGCGAATAAAAAACAATTACTTTATATGATAAAACAACTTTCGATATAATACTTTCGTAACACAGAAATTTCAATAAATATTTCTTTGTCCGAAAACGTCAAGTTTTTAATCGATTTGTATTATTTTTTATAGTTTATAAAAATGTAACTCGTGTAAGCGTAACTCGTAGATAATAAAGATTGATTTCGATGAAACTTTTGACGAACTTTTGAAAATTTCGCGATACGTTTTCGTCGTAAGAGAGAAACAATTATGACCTTTCCATTTCTACTCTTCGAAATTCATGCCGCAATATTTTACGCTTTACGAGAGAGTCATAAAAAGGGAAGAAAAAACAGAAAAAAGGAATGTTTAATCCTTTGAGGACGGGAACTTTTTCAACTGTTCTTCTCGGTGAGTCGGATATATTCTTTGTATAAAAAGCGAGATTATGTACTGTCTAGTATTTGCAGTATTCTTCGTTTCTTTTTAAAGAACAATTTTATTACTACTGCTATTATCATATTAGTATCTATTATTCGAACAATTTATATTTCTACAGTTTTCATTTCGTATATCATCGTTATAAATGTAGCTTGCATTTGTGGAATTCGTCCGCAAAGGGTTAATATCCACATATCTAAGTGATAAAATTGTGTATATGCTTGCGCTATCGCTCTTCGTGTGAATTTCGTTGAATCGGATGCGAATATGTTATGAAATATAGAGCCGAGAGGACGCTCGATCTAATTTCAAAGGTAGAAATTCAACGAAATTACAGGAGAGGAAGAATTCTAACCGTTCTGTAATTCGCATTATAAATTTATGTACATATATATTGACACATAAAATATAATTTGACAATTTAAAGATTCGTATCGTTAAGACGGTCGATTAAATTTAATTTAACGGTGGACTTTGATGAAATTAAAAAGAGAAGAAAAAGCAAAACGGAAAAATAAAATAAAATCGTTTAAAGTAAGAAAAAAAAGTTTCTCTCTCGCGAAACTTACCTTCCGGCGTCAGGACGTTGCAAGATATGCAAGTAGGTTTCTCGCTACCATCGGCAGGCACAGAATATAAATTTTTTTGGGATGGTTTCCCGAGTCCACTGGCCAAATAGTAAATTCTGCCATTGGATTGGTCGATTGTACAAATATTTTGAACCTCTATAGCACCTGGAGTTAAATCCATTTGAGTCGGTGATCGTTTGAGAGTTTCGTCGTATCTCGTCACGTGATGAAATCTTCCAGCCTTGGTACCTGACGAAAGAACGAAAGAAAGATACAAACAATTGATAATAATTTTATAAGTTATAAATTAAAAAAAAAAATTGTAAGTTATAAACAATACGTACATAAGGAAACAAACAAAGAAAGAATTCGACAAATATTCGTGCCAAGTAAGACTTCGAAGAATAGGATTCCCTTTAATCGTATTATTCAGTCTAATATAAATCGTACGCCGAATGGTAATCCATTTGCTTTTAAACTATGCACCGACGTTTCATATCAACATTCATTTCATCCGCAAACGAAACTTTCGAAATTCGAAATCTGAGTATCCTCGTATGAAAATTTAATTCATATGTCTGTTTCTCGACAGCGTCATTTCAGAAATTAGGAATATGTATACACTCTCGATTTGCTCTTACGAAATGATTCATTTCGTAATAGAATACAAAGATTTCGAAGGGACACGCGACATTAGATATATATATTTCGCAAACGTACCAGACGGTTGTAACTTCCGTATGTAAACGGAACCTTTGTAGAAGAAGAGACGTTTAATATCCAACCATCCCTTGTGTTCAACGACGTGCAACGTCTTAACAATTTCACCGTACATATTGTACCAAACTATTTCAGTTTTGTTTTGTACGCGATTCGACCACGTAACAACCACATGATCGAAATCTTTCCATTGAACATTGTACAGCAAATTGTCTCTGTGTCGTATAAAGAAAGAAAAAAAAAAGGGTCGTAAAATATAAGTAAAAAAAAAATTAAAAAATATTTCATTTACCTAAGCAGAAAGAAACGTCACTCACGTGCCAACTGCGTCAATGGGGGCCTTCAAATCGATCTTATTTAACGTAGGATCGTGAAGATCGACGAGCGTCAAAGATACCACAGGATTCGAAGTGCCAACCTGAAAATAGGAAAGACATCGATCAAAGGAATAATCCCGTTAGTATGATTATAGAACGTCGTTACTATCGTCGTTTCTATCGTCTTTTCTAACGTTCATCCTGCATAGCCACCATACTTTCGTAAATCTAGATAAGTCGAAATAAATCAAAGTATCCTTATGAGGAAAGAAAAAGAAAGAAGAAGAAGAAGAAGAAGAAGAAGAAAGAAAAGAAAAAAGAAAAGAAAAAAGATGGAAGGTGTACCTATCGTCGAAGTTAGTCTCTTATCGACGATACAGGCAATCCTAGAGACCTCGATCGAGAAGGAAAACCGCAAAGCACTTTGGGTTTGTTCGAAACCATCTAGTTTGGTAGAGGTGAGGTGCACCTCGATAATGGGATTATCCGCGGAGAACGTACCGATACACGAGCGACTAAAATGGCCTCTAGCTCTTTCTACTCTTCATGGAGAAGAAGAGGATTAAACGAAACCAGTTACACGAGGGAATGAAAGAGAAAAAGATAGTGAATGAGAGATAACCCTTTTCATTCTACGAAAGCCGCCAAGCGTGTCGCTGCCAAGACTTTTACGCCCGTTTTAAATCGTCGCTTCTGTGATACCTCACTAATCTACGGACGAAAAAAACAAAGTTAAAGGATTACCCAAGCTGATCCTCTTTCAACGACGAGTTGCTTTCTGTAACATCCGTGCATCTTTGCGTGTTTCGATGCATTCATTGTTTGTACGAATATCTCCGTTTCCATCAAACGTCTCGATCGACTCGGGAAAATTATTACTTATAAATTTCAAATTGGGAAAGGTTGAAAAGACGATAAATTTGCAGGATAAATCAACGTTACGCTTGTCAGTCAATCTAAATATTTCGGTCAGCAACGAGTACCATGAATTGAATAATGTCGTGCTATAACACAAATCGACTCTCACCTTGGGGTACTTAATCTTCACTTCCGTGGGATATTGGTCATCGAGGTTGCCGGGTTCTCCATAATGAAGGTACAAGATTTCCTGGACATTTCTGTCATCGAAAGACGCATAAGCTAGGTGATTTCCATCTGGTGAAAACCATATTGCCGATGAATCCTGCAACACTTCCTCTGCAATAACAATTATTATTACTCTTAACAATTAATGATACATAATTTTTATAATCAAGATTTAAAAAAAAGAAAAAGGAAACTATACGGCCAATGATCCATACATTTCTTTTGCGATAACAATTGTTATTATTATTGTTCGCAAATTTTAATGATACATAACTTTAATAATCAAAATTAAAAAAAGAAAGAAAGAAAGAAAGAAAAACAAACAATTTAGTCGAGAATATTTTCACAAAGAAATCAATAGTCTTTTAATAACAAACGTTCGAATCGAATTCCTCGATCTCAATCGTTTGAATTTTTTTATAAATAAAAATCGATTTAAGAAATCGATTTAAATATTTTCGCTTACATGTAAATGTTTATAATAAGGAACAATGGAATAGTGGAAAAATTTGTGATTGTGGATATTGGTATCTGAGTTTAATGAATAATTCATTAATCACTGTTACCTTCATAAACCCAATCAGGCACGCCATTGTAAACGATTCCGGTAATGCCATCATACGTCACTCTTTGAACATCATTAAAACCGTTGTTAGAGAAACGCATGTAGTAAATATCGTTGTTGAGAATATATATTAAATCGTCTGTTAATGGTGCCCATTTGGCAAGCGCTATATGCATGTCATTACCAATTTTATGATATGCTCTGAAAGAAAATAAAAAATAAAAGGATTGATTAGAAAACACGAACCAATAAATAGATTGCATTCATATGTTATGTATCGAATAATTGCAATATCGATCGTCAGGTTCAAAGATTGAAAGTATCTTCGTTGATAAAATATTATTTGGTCTTATTTATATAACATCTGACAAAAAAAGAAAACAGTACGATTTACTTTGTAAGAGATACGAGACTCGCATTTTATCTTTTAGTAACATGATCTCTCTCTCTCTCTCTCTCTCTCTCTTTCTGTCTCTTTCTTAGAAATCCCGTTTAAGATTCTTATCGTCTTGTAATGCGATAATAAAAAATAATGTTAGTTTCAAAGCAAGTAACGCTATATAAAGAAAATATTTTACCTACCTATGTTCAATATCATAAATGACGTATCTCATGAATGTCGAATATCGGTATCCCTAAAATATAAATTACTAGAAACCTTCTAATAGAATTTATCAGAAATTTATTAAAAAAACAAAAAGAGGATAAAGAAATTTCATACTCACTTTTTTAAGATCGTATCCGATCAAAAGATATCGTCCTTTCGGCGATAATACATAATTCGAAACTATGTAAGCGTCCTAGAAAAGATTTAGTATCTATAGAAAAAATGATTTCGTTCATCAGAAATCTTAAGAAAGGTTTCTCAAAGAAAAATTAAAAAGAATTCTCTATTTATAACGTCGAATTTGAGTCGTCGTTTTCAGGATTATCTGACCAATCGTTAAGATCACGCGATTATATTATTATAATATCTCAACAATTTTGTTTACCATAACCGATGCATCGACGATCAGAGTCGATCGTTGCTTGATAACGTCGAACTGAAAAATATCTCCTGTCCTATCCGTATAAACTATCGTGGTATCCGATGTCCAAGTGCCATTGAAGACGTACGCTAGAAAATCGGCAGCGTAGGTTTCTTCAAGGTTGAAGGGTACTTTGGAAAGATTCTGATCATTCTGAGTCTTGACTATCCTGTCCGAGTTGTCCTTGTCGATAACACGAGTCACTACTATACACGCAAATATCGATCATTCTTCTTTGGCAAATTTTATTAGGATATCATATCTATATCCCTTCGAATTTTTTTTTTCGAATTAATATTATTCGACTACTATGCTTGTTCCTACTAACTTCGGTACTGACCGCTAACATGATTTATCTACTCTACGTTTTGGAATATACATGGAAAAGTTAGACAAACTAAACGGTCGGTCGTGTGTCAACTAAATGCACTTTGCAATTTGTTCGCGATAACTTTATTAAAAAGTTTACAGACTCGTTCAATGACTCGGTTTTATCTAGGACTTTAGGACTTTTAAATTACCACTTTAACAAGGTGTTACAATAGAACGTCGAGTTTTTATTTCTTTTCTTTTTTCTTTTTTTGTTTTTGTTTGATACACCCAGCATCGTCATGATAATGGACTTTATGAATTGTGATTAATTACGATCGCCCAACTTCATTTACTACTTTAATTAATTAAGATGATGAAAATTTCAAATGTAAATTTATCAAATGATTATGGAAGATCTAACGATTACCCTTGCGATCTATGATTTTGATAATGATACTCGTTGAGATAGCCATGCTTCATCGATCGTGGCTCCATCGTTATCGCCTTTTTCTATTCCTTATATTTTATTTTCAATTTTAATTCAATATCTTCGGGCTCTACGATTTAGAGTGACGCTCGAATAGTACGTGCTGGGAGATGAAATTAGAAGTTCGGAAAATGTTACGGAAGCGTGTAATCGAACGTCAGTAAAGGCGTAGATTCAAATAATAAATCTTTCTCTTCGTGACAAATAGAATTGAGAGTCCTAAAGAAATAATAGGACAACGTACGAAATAACAACTATTCTAATCTTTGTAATACGTTAACGCATATATATCTTATCGTTCAGTATTTTTACTGAACTGAGAAAAATTTTATAATTAGTTTATATATAAAAAAAAAAGAAGAAATGAAAGGAAAATTCGTACAACGAGCATTTATATTTACTCTACTGTATTTAAATTCATGTAAATTGGTCAACGGTTTACCTGTTCGCGCTGCCAATAAGACAAGGAAGAGGCTGTTAAGAAGTACGAAACTTCGTAGTGGAACCTGAAAAGAATTTCAGATTATAGAGAGTGTTGCGATATTAAAAATTACAGATCTAGAAGCACCGTTCCTTTAAACTCTCAAGAATTTTTCTCGTTTTCCCACTTTTCCTCGTCATTTGCGAAGGCAAAAAATCAGAAGAAACGAATAAAGTAACCTAAATGCATATCTCAGAAACAGGAAAGTGTTCGAACGAAACGTTAGAACGAAATGAAGGGAGGAAGAATATTTGGAGAAGAACGATAAGAAAAGAAAAGGAAGAGAAGGAAATAAAGAGAGAAAGAGAAGAGAGAGACGACGTCTACGTGACAGAAAACTTTTGGCAATGGAATTCGTACGGCATTTCACGAGGTCGCTTTGGCTGCAACGACAATAATTCCATACTCGAGAACAAGCCTAAAAAGCACTAAAAGCTATGAAATTATTGTCGTCGTGCCAACTTCTAACTACGCTCGTAAACTTTTTTATCGAGGCACAATGTACGATGTCGGTTCTGTCATGCGAAATATCACGAAACTGGAGACTTTCGAAGGTTTTCTTAATTTTCTGATTGTGTGTATATGTGTTCATATATTCGCATAATATATATGTATATATACGTCATACAAATCGAGTATACCCTTTAAACGTTTGACATTTGGTCCTTTTTGTAAAAGAAGCTAAAACGAATCACACATGATATATATTTACATATATATATATATATACATATATATATAAAATTTATACATAATATGTATTATATAGTGTATATAATATATTATACATATAATATATTGTTATATTATTACAATATTATTTTATATGTTATTATATATAAAATGTATACACATAATACACACATAACATATATTTACACGTATATATATATATATAAATATATATAATTGTAAAATATAATATATTATACATATAATATATTGTATATTATTACAATATTATATTATATGTTATTACATATATTTATGTATATATGTATATATACGAAAAATTTATAATCATATGTTTATTAACGCACGTATACGAATAGAACGAGAAAACAAGAAAAAAAGCAAGCGTGTGAGAGAGAACGTCATACACATCGAGTATGCCCTTTAAACGTTTGACGTTCGGTCCTATTCGAAAAGCAAACTAGAGCGAATCACACGATTATTATTACGAGAACACTCCAATAAGCTCGATTATGACGCGTACAGCATTACGGCTTTTGTGAATCTTTCGCAGCAAAAGCGTAGCGATTATTAAGACAAATTGATACAAATCAATTGTTTCTTTTTTTCTTTTCCTTGTAATTCTTGTAGCTTTTTATGCTCGTCATTCTAAAATAGGATTCCCGTAAAGTAATCCCGTAAAATAATTTTAATCAGAAATTTATATAAACGCTTATGAATTCTAAAATCATTCCAGGTTAAGGAGGATTCCTTTCTTCTTTTTTATGAAAAAGAATTTCTCATTTCTTACTCGCTGGAATGGAAATGTGATTTATTATTAAAACAGTATTCTCTCTCTCTCTCTCTCTCTCTCTCTCTCTCTCTCTCTCTCTCTCTCTCTTCCTCTCTCTCTCTCTATTTCTCCGCACTCCTAAGAATTTCCAAGTCTTCGACATAGATTCTTTACAAGCCGAAAGTATAAAATAGATAGAAATAAGGTAGGTAGTTCGAAATCCTGTAAAACTTTTGTAGATATAAAGTCCAGCCAAGAATCGAACAAATTCTCTCGCGTTGCTATCGATCGATATCGACTCTTGTTCGTGGACCGGCCAACGAGGTGACACTCGTTTCATCGGACAAGAAATGATCGTAGATATCGATGAATCGAGATATCACGGACTTGAAGTTATTTCTTCAAATGATAATATACCAAAGGAATTTACTCGTATTTGTTATTAAAACGCGTTATAAGAAAATACGTAAATAAGAAAGCGGATTGAAAAGACGCATAGTTTACTCGAGATAAACGTACGTTCTTTTTATCTTTCTTTCTTTTCTTAACCTTTCTCTTTCTTCGTCAATCGATAGATCGATTAGACTTTTGATTATCCCATATAATTCGTAACTGATCGTTGACCGTATGTCACAAGTAATTAACATTGTGTAGGTAATAATTTTAACCATGGCAAATCATTATCGTTGTCGACATAACATCAAGTTCGTAAACGCATCGTAAACCAACGTGACTTCCGCGATAATGAAAAAGTACGATTTTTGTTCTCGTTTCCTTCTTCTTTTTCCTTTCTTTTTATTTTTGTATTTTTTTTTTTTTTTTTTTTATGAACAACTTTATTATTCGCCGACGTTATTATTCGTCTAATAGCCATGTATCAGTTACGATAGATCGTACGAACGTTATTCGTGATCGGACTCGTCCTTGCCATAATCGAGAATACATATGATTGGCAAATAAGGAAACACGACAACGGGATCTAAAAACAAATTTGGTCGTCTCCGGAAATAACCGGATTGCTATGAAAATAGAATGCGAGACTATACGCATATAGTTAATCGCGATGAAATAATTAAAGGAGTATATAACGTACGTATTATAACGTATACTTACATAAAAGCACTTTGCGTACTACTATCTATCTCCAACGTACATCCATCTCCAACGTATACTTTCTGATTAATGTTTTACATAACGTAATTGAATCTTTCTTTTTCCTTTTTTCTTTTTTCAATTTACCGAAGAACGATAACCGTTCGCCGATGAATTATTGACTCGACAAATTTAACGACGACCAATAGCCTATCTTTTATTTTTCGTAAATATCGAAAAGATGTTTCCCGAAGAATTCGATGGTAAAAGTATACGAGTATAAAGCAGAAGTAATATAGATATTTAACTTAATGTACGTTCACCTACCATGTTTCTTAGGGATAAAGGAGAACGCACGCGTGTCGATTGCGAGGGATCTTCTTCGACGATGATCGAAAAGGCCGACGTTCCAACAGATCCCAGGAGAACGTTGGAGGAAGACTGATCGATCAAGTATTTTGCCGACGTGTTTGTGTTCTCGTGTGCTCCCACCTACTTCGATAAATCTTGTTTTCTTTTTTTTTCTCTCTTTTTCCTTATGTTTTCTCTTCTCTTTCGTTCTTCTTAATCCCTCTCCCTATCCTTATGTTTCCTTACGTTTAGTCGTATATATCGTACGTAACAAACCGATAACCCACATGCGTATTCTTTCTCCTATTTCTCCCACCCTTTTCTTTTCCTCCGTCTTATCTTCTTCTTTTCACTTGCTCTTCCTTCCTCTTCAAGTTATTTCATAGCCGAGTTTCGATTGGTCGGATCGACGACACACGAGTGACGACCCTTCTACTTTTAAAACTCCTATAAGTTCCTTCTTTCGACGAGAGGCTCTCTTAAAATGAAAAAAATAACAATCTTATCTTCTAGATACCACATCCACATCCGACAAGGCTCGACATTGTCATCGGTGATATAAACATTACGGTTTACACGACTATTTTTCTATATTCGATTTTCTATTGTTTTAATTAAACGATCGTAAAGGCAACGAGTGATAGATATTATGAATTAGAAATAATGATGATTTCGTTTTAATCGTCTTAACTACCGTAATAATGTTTCGCAAGTTTCGTTGAACGATTTATTTATTTGGTTATTCGATCGTTGACTATGACGACAAACGTAGCAAACTTTCACTCGTCATAGCTCATTGTATCTTCAAACGTGGAGCATCAAGGACAGCTGAGTTATCTTAAACGATAAGGGACACGCAACTTGTTCGTCGGAAGGTCTTCTAACGTTTTCAAGGCTTTTAATTATCACTTTATCGGTCACGAAGTGTTCACATTCGTTTGCTACGTTGAAATTCATCAATTCGTCGATAAACGATTCAAATATTTGGTTTGTTGAAGTTATTTGTTTTTTGTTTTCTGCTTAAACTCCGGCGATATCGTTGCTTTACATTCGTGTGCGTGTGCGTGTGTACTTTTGTGTATGTGTGTTTATATATTTTTTTTTGTGAAGAAATTAAAAAAAAATGAAAAAAGAAACAACGTGCTAGAATTTAGATTTCCGGAGTTTTTAGGCTCAACGCTTTTATCCGACGAACATATCGTCGTTATGACGAAACGACGATCGTTCGTAGATCGTTTGTGGTTTAACGATTGACACATGACGACAATGAAAGCGAAGTGACTTTATTACTCTCGCGGGTATGCTAAATAAAGTTTTACGTGAGATATTAATGTAAACAACTATCGACTGTTGTCTCTATTCGTCAATTTTGTAATTATCTGCGATCGTTAATGTTTTAACGCTAAGACCAATAATCGTTCCTGTTACCCGTTATCTGGTTACATTTAACTCGAAGAGAAAAAAAGGAAATAACGAAATGCCAGCAATTATCAGATTTTTCTAATTATCGGGTTATATTATTACAAACATCGATCGCATGGAGATCGATATTTTTTAATATTTTAATTTAATCTTGCATATAAATGTGAATATAAATATATATTTTTATATCTAGCTTTTAGCTCTGCTTTTCGTTCGTATATGCATAAACGAATAAATGAAATTATCGGTTACACTGATAATATTAATATTCCCATTAACTATTCCTAGAAATTTTAATACTTTCGTATATAGACTTCTTTTTCGAATTAATATCAAGCATCTTTCATTGAGGATTTACGAAACAATATCGCTGTCATGACATTTATTTATAAATTATGGAAAAGACAGGAATAAATTTTAATAATATAAAAATATATTCTCGTTCTTATCGAAGTATCTAAATTTATCTGCACCTTACATTTTAAGTAACTTTGATCGAAATTTTTCCGAGAAGATCTTTCTTTTTGCATATCGTTGATCTCAATAATGTCTCGTATTAAAATTGAAATGAACTTCGTACTAGAATTCGTACAACAATCATATCAAAAACACATTTATCGAGTTCCTCACTTTTTACTACGATTACGTTGTAAAAGATGAAATAATGCAAAGGAAAGTCGCGATCTTCGCATCCTAAAGTCGACCTATGAACTGATTCGTAGCTTACTGACCCTTCGTTTCGCTTTTTATCCATGACACGTGACAAAGTATAAGAGGAGGGGAAAACTTACCAGCCGTTTCATTCCTGCTGTCATCGTTGAACCTATTATCACCGATCATCGTTATCATCGTCGTTGTAACGTTACGTATCAGAGTTGAACCTTTCACAAGTGCAATTGAAAGTCAGCGGCGAAAATGTCGGTCAAACGCATTACGCAATCTATTAATTATCGTGAATAAATTGTAAATGATAATATTATTGGATCATTGATCGTCAAATCCAATCTGTGAAAGTAATCGATTATATTGATACTAATCGATGAAAAAAATATTCTTATATGCATAAAGATTCCGGTCAAAGGTTTAACCGAACTCAACGAGTATATGCTTAACTCAAGTAAACAAATTGGCTCATTACTCTAGAAGCCTGCTGATTTGATTAAAAATGATGTTGCAATGCAAATAGATTCGTTATGGTCTGTTAATGCACTCGATTATCTATTTGGTAAGCACAATGTATGTTCGATAAAGCTAATTTTCTGTCAATCATGAATCATATGGAGCATTATAATTATAAACATGATTATTATTAGTTTTTAACGATTGATAAAAAAGAGTTGAAATAAAAAATAGTGGGTTTAGAAAAAAATGCTATAAAAATATATATACATATATGAATAAATCTATAAAAATATACATATGTATATATACACAAAATACAACGTAAATGCCCCCTTTATATTCTATAGATAGATTGTAAAATTTATAGGTTTTTAAATGAATATCATCTATTTTAAAATAGACCGGAAATATAATTCTATAGATCAATTCCATCAATTGTAATAAATGAAAAAAGGCACTACTGCCATCTTGGCATCATAAATCGAGCTATTAAAAATGATCATCTAAAACGAGTTACCGATAGGCCTTAAGCCTCACGGTAGGCAACCTGTTCTCCGTCTTCGTCTGCTACGTTTAGTTTGCCTTACTTACCACAAGATGGCTATACCTATAAAACGAAAGATACATTATATTAAACAAGAAAAGATAAAATAATAATCGTAAAAAAATTATTAATTAATTAGTATTAGTTAATTTCCAAAAAAGGTTGAGCGTACTAACAAAGAAAATAATTCTATGCTCTTTCACGTATTAAAAAAACGATATTAGAGCCAAAGCACGATGTTTCTTTAAAACGATAAATAAATAAATCTATAACCTAGATCATCTGATCGAAGATCTTTAATCAATCTATATTACAAAATAGATCATTAAATAAATAATAAAAAAAAATTGATAAAAAAGAGCATAGATACTTGATAATAATAAAGAAGATCGTACAAAATTAAATGCAAAATTTTGAATGAAACAAATAAACGTAGATCAAAATTTTAGTTGTTCCAAATCGTAAGATAGTTTGAAAAATCGATCCTTAGCACACGCGGATGGTCCGAAGTGTTATCGCGAGGTGAAATCGCTCGAGCACACACAAGGAAGAGGTTCAAAAGGCGAATATACGGATTACGAGCAGCACCCTTTCGTGGTCGCGTTTTACTATCGATCGATCGTGAATGGATATAAGCAGGTATTCACGTTGCCACGAGTCGAGGAACCACTCGCTTGCGTGAAACAAGGAGATACAGTATGAGAGAGAAAGAGAGAGAGAGAGAAGGAGACAAAGACAGAGGGATAGAGAAAGAGAGGGTGGAAAAGCCACCCCCTTGGTAGCACAACGTAGAGTACAAGTGCTGACAGAGAGTCAACGAGTACGCGCGGACCGATTCGATCGTTCTCCTTCTCGAACACCTTCTTTTCTTTTTCTTCTTCCTTCTTTAGCTTCTCTTCGAGATCAATATACCTTTTCCTATATTTTAATCCTTTCGTTCGTCCTTCGTATTCTATTTCTTTTCTCTCTCTCTCTCTCTCTCTCTCTCTCTCCGGCCGAAGAAGAAGATTTTGGGAACTACCACGAAAAGACGAAAATCTTCGAAAATACTTGTTCGATACGTAACACGTCACGGAGGATCTATGAATAGACCTCGATCTTGGACTTCCGCCATTTTCCGACACGCTTCGTACCATTATATACGCACTCATTCGAGCTTTACGTCGTTGTCGTCGTCGTCTTCGTCGTTTGTTGCTTCTGGTTGATCAGTGTTTCATCATTATCGCGAATCGAATCTCTTCGCGAATTTTCGGCTCGGTTACCATCGGTAGAATATCTATCGAAAGGTCATCAAAAAGGAAGCTGGCTGTACAAACGGTATGAGGATGTTTTCGAGTGACCGATTTCTCAAGGAAACCACAAGATCCTTTAGAATTCGAATGGATCGTTCGAGTAGCATCGAGATAAAACGGTGATGCCAATCGACTCACTCGACAAACTTATCGAGCGAGAAATGACGTCAAAAAGAGACGTCATCGAGGATATCTGCGGATGTTCCGCGATATCCTCTATCGTGCAAAGGAAAGATAGTCTTGGACACTTCAAATCCACTTCGGGTGAGTAATTTCTCTTCTTTGAAATCCGAATTCTTTAGAGCTTTTTATGCTTTTTTTTTCTGCACTGTCGTAAGAGGATTTTTCGATCGATTGATCTTTTATTTCTTGTGCTTTTTTTCTTTCTTCTTTTTTTCTTTCTTCTTTATTGGATTCTTTCTCTTTTCTTATTATTTTCTCAGAAAAAGAGAGAGAGAGAAAAAGAAAGGTACCAATGGTTCTAGTATGATAGCGAAACAACGATGATTAAATTTATTATACGCAGAAGAAGTACTGAATATTCTATAATAATCGCGTAGATCTTCAAGGTCTTCGACACACTAAGTTGTCTATAGTGTCGGACGATCGATATCCATGCACGTGTTCTCTCGCGAATTGAAAAATCGATTGATCAGAAAGAGACCCTTGTTGCGAAACGCTTCTACCGTATTTCAATCTTGTTCTAATCGATCATGTCACTTTGTTGAAAAGAAATTCTCGTTAGGATAATATTTCGTTTTCTCTCTTTTTAATTTCATTCGTGAATTGTAGCTTTCTGAATCAGATTACAAAGTCTTGGATTACCTAGTAACCATTTATTTTTTTATATGTGTAACCTATATACCATATTTTTTTGACGATACCATAGAATGGTACTATCAAAAATTGATATCTCTAACAAACATATCGTAGAATTTTTTTAACAGTTGAATCTTGGATCAAATTTAGCTTTAGAATTTATGAAATATAGTCGAATGGTTTACCCTCGATTGAAAAGTAGATTTATAGAAGAATCCGCAATAAAATACCCCTTTGTCTACATTCTCCATGTAAAATAAACATAGCCTTCGTTTTGAAACCCCGAAACGTTCTACTATGTAATCTACATTGGTTTACTAAAAAAAAAAAAAAAAAAAATTTCCGAAACTATGGTTTTCATAAAACTCGATGAATTAAACAATGCACGTTCGTATGTATACATAGAGATCTAGAATACAATTATTTATGTAAATAAAATGAAATTCATAAATGTTGTAGATATTTTATAAGAAATATTAATAAATCAATCGAAGTTTAGAAAAAATGAAAAAAATACTTAATGGTGTTATTCAAAATTCACCTATATATGTATATATGTATATATATATATTTATATATCATGTATATATATAAATGTTTTTATATATTAATATAATATATATATATATATATATATATATATAAATATATATTTACCTGCTATTCGACAAAATTCTTTGTCTTCATGAAACAAACAACGCGACGCGTAGATCGTGTTTCTTATTAAAAATCGAAAAAAAAATTGCAATAACCTTGAAAGAAAGAAATTTCGGATTATTAGTGAAACAACATAAGAGAAGATTTCTTTTCTCTAAAGGCAAAGCTCTTCGTAGATTTTAAATGTGTACGAGACGTCTGGCTTTTCGTGTATCGTTTCTATCACTGTTTCCACGATGTTTCTCTTCCACCTTCTCCCCCTCTTGTCTTCATTCTTTCCTTCTCGATTTATTTCTCCCCTCCAAAGATATTCAAAGAGCAGCTGCTTCGTTTCCGAATCCATCGACCCTTCTCGCAGTCTCGAATCTCTGTCGGCAGTTTGAAGCCGGTGGCGCTTAAGGTTTCATTTCTTTTCGAGCCACTCCGAAAATAATTCTATTTTCTTCAATTTTTGTTCCTCTCTTCTTTTATTTATTTTTTTTTTTTTTTATTTCTCTTATCGTAAGTTGTCGACAGTGCCACGATATTCCATACGGTGAAACTTTTGATATAAATGTCGACTAAAATTTGTATAATTTTTTTCTTTCTTTTCTTTTTTCCTTTTTTCATAGAAATAATCGCGATGAAAGAGATCTATGTTCGAAAAACGTGTGACGAATTGGTGTCGATCACAAATCGATCGACACGCGATGGGTTTTTGTTGATACCATCTTTATAGTGTCCGATGTGCGCGCGAACTTTCTCAAGGTGCACACACTTCCGTAGGGTGTCGCTTTCAGTCCTGGCGCCTAGACCACGGGGCCTCAGGCCCAGTCAGGTATAAGACAGTCTCTCCATTCACCGTAAGGAGGTAACGAGGAAAGCAGTGGCAGAACAAAACGTCGTTTCTTTCAACTTCTCCCACCATTTTCTTCTACTCGCAAGTTCTACTACTCTTACTTACTCGATGTTTTCATTCTCAAGAAGATGAAAGTGATCGTTCAAAAGGATTCAATAACAGAGATTGATCATGGAAGAGGACAATTTTTTTAATTAAGAAGTGACGATTCTTTTAAAAGGAATTTCAGTGTCCCGGAACATGTGGCAGTCGTAATTTTAAGTGACATATTTTATCAAAGTATGAAAGCAATGATCGATAAATTTGAACTATAGCTTCGTTAAAATAACGATTTATATACGTATTTTCTTTTATGTGTTGGCACTACGTATATACACAAGAAAACTGAATATAACAAGTTTATGTTAACCTGCAAGGCGAACATCTCCAAAATGGTTTTCTTCGGGAGGAAAGAAAAGATCGAGGATCGTCGATTACTGGCTAGCATGGATGCCGTCAATGGCACGAAAATGTATCAGGTTGAAAACGGTAATATAAATAACTTCGTAGAAAATAAACATTATAAAATGTCATTTAATGTATCAGAACATCAAAATGACTTAACGAACGCTCTAAAAAATTCTAAAAACTAAAAAGATATATCTATATCTATATCTATATCTATATGTACATAAAATATACATACATACATACATATATATATATATATATATATATATATATATATGAATGAAAAAGATAATCAGTAAAATAACGCAATCGTGATTCTCTGAAATCAAAACCATAAAAATATTTCCCATAACTTCCGCTCGACGCACGTTCTTCGAACGAAGGAATTTCTTTCTTAAATATATCGTCTGGGTGTGGAGTACAAATATTATCTTTGGTCTCATCTCTATCATTCTATTTATTCTTTCACCTTCGTAAATATATTTCTCTTACAATCAGTCTTCGATCGAAGATCGCAATAATAATAATTATTATTTTCGGTCATTCCCCGTCTACTTGTAAACGTGAAAAATAAGAAAGGAGCTTGCTTCTTGTAGATGTTATCTCGAGCTAACGTATATACCTAACATTATTATCGTCATGAAAACCAGGTCGCTAGATTATGAAACACGAACATACGATACGAATATGCAATACTAGCATGTGCATAATACTTAAGTACTTACTTACTTACTTACCTATCTCGGGTTCATCGATGCACTGTATGTATGTACATCGGTACGCTTTAATCATTCATACGACATAAGATATATAAATATATCGTTGCTCTTTTCTATAAAAATATTCTAACGATTCATTTCCATGAGTTTGCTATACATTACTTCGAATTATATTTTATTCAACTCTACTTCCACGAATAAAAGACAATCTCATAAGTTATTTCACAGCGTGCTTTTATGTAAGGCATACCATAAGAAGATTGCATAGAACTTTAAACGACTTAAACTCATCATGAGAAAAAAGAAAAAATATATATATACATATATAAAAATATATATGTATATACACATATATAGAAAGATAGATAGAATAAGAAATTTACAATAATCCTAATGGCCTATTATCCGATAGAAACAATCAAGATATGATCCTCCATAAAATGTATGTATATGAAAATGATCCCTCATAGCGTATATATGAAATGTGTTTGAAACGGGAAACATTCCTACTGTATGAACTTTAATATCCAGATAGGTAAAGTTAAAAAAAAAAAAGACGAAATACGATAACGGTCAGCGGGAAATTTTATCCCGTTACTCCTGAAACACCTTTCGTGATGTATGAAACCGTAGTAACACTAGAATACATAGTACAACGAAAGAGTTAGGTATAAAACATCGCCTAAGGTTTCCATCCTATCGTTTTCATTACCATAAACAACAAGAAATTAAGTTATCATATTTCGAAGGGAACCGTTCTAATTAACATCTCGTTGCAACCTCCTTAACTAGTTCTATATACATACATATATCGATAATCGAAAACAAAGCTTCGTACGTCATACTAATGCACTCACTCGACAGCGACATAACACGCAATGCTAATAGAAAAGCACTTAGAACTCTATCATTAGTATATAGCACAATACTTGAAAGACCTTGAAACCTTGATCCAAATACGTGCTAATGAGAGCTAGGAAACGCTTCGAACGTATATATTCGCTATCCTGTCTTCTTTCTTAAAAAGAGATAACACAAAATGGGTGATCAATGACGATGAAAGAGAAGAGAAGAAAAAGAAAAAAAAAAAACAGACAGAAATAAAAAATATCGAGCGTTCTAATTCGAAGAATAAAACGCGTGGTGCCTCAGCCACCTGTAGCTATTCTAATATTGATCCTTGGTCCGGAAGATGGCCACGCCCGAGGATTGGTAAAGAGGGGTAGAAAGAGAGAGAGAGAAAGAGAGAGAGAGAGAGAGATATTATCGTTGCGATCCCCCATTTTCCACCCTCTCTCGTAGCTGCTGCTACTGCTGCTGCCACCCTCGTTGTAGCTGCTGTCGCTATTGCTGCTACTGCTACCATTATTGTCTCGCACACATAACCTCGAAACAAGTTATGGAAAAGTACGCGGTTACTGTTCCAGCCGCGTTCATGCACGTACGTGAAAA
The DNA here is from genome assembly GCF_014466175.1 of Vespula pensylvanica. Taxonomy (NCBI): domain Eukaryota; kingdom Metazoa; phylum Arthropoda; class Insecta; order Hymenoptera; family Vespidae; genus Vespula; species Vespula pensylvanica. Next base: position 553,518 of record NC_057687.1, read on the forward strand.
TCTCGAGGAACTGGGAAAAGTGGCCAACGACACGGATCTGCTCTTTCTTAAGGGTCTCCTCGACAGCCCTGTTGTAACTTCTCTCGTTAAGGTGAGTCTTCATCTTTGATGATTTCTTTTTTGTCCTTTTTTTTGCCGGCGACCTTCTCATCCGTGTGTATATATATATGTATATATATATATATATATATATGTATGTATGTACGTATATATGTATGTACTTATCGTTTAATGTTCCAAAGATTTCTCATCAAAGTTAATGATTAAGATAACGAAGAATTGTTCCGAGGATATCTAATTATCTAGGGTCACTTCTTTTTTGTTTGAATTAACGAAATGTCACGTTTAATCAGCTTATCTATATTAGAATTAATCGTTGGTCTCATGAGTGTTGTATTTTAAGATCGTTGAAATTATTTTTACATTCGGAATGATGACTATTTGTCGACGTTTTTGATTGATTACGTGATGCTTTCTATCTCTTCCTGTGATTGATTAAAACAGGATAACCGACTGACGCGACAGTAATCATCTTTCTTTGTATCTATTCTTTTTCTTTCTTTTTTGTTCTTTTTTAATCATTCGAAATTTCCTTTGCCAGGTGAAAAGTTGATTAATTAGTGATTCCTCTGTTCGATCAGACAAACGTTTAGACATATCATTGTGTCAGAAGTATTTTCTTTTTGAAATCGATTTGCTTCATCACTCTCACGCTCAATCGATAACCCGCAGTGTCCATTTTCAAAAATAAATATAGTTAAAGTCGTAGTATAGTAAGGAAGATACGAAACTTTTTTGTTCAAAAAATCAGTATGATACAGTTAGAAGCTGTTTCGAACGTATTCGTTTTTTATTCTCTAAAATATTTTCTATAATTCTACATTCAGTAATCGATGATTCCTAAATTTAAATCTATTTGAACAGAACGAAAATTTTGACTTAATCATTACAAAAAATGATCACATTCGAAATGTTGAGAAATTATTCTATATTTAGATGTTACAAAAATAAACTAGGAACGTAGGATGAAAGACAAAACAGAGAAAGGAATACGGCAAATGTGAAAGAAACTCGTGACGAATTTAGTTCAACATAAACACTGTCTTTTTTATTTTCTTACTCTTTCGAATTCCACGGAAAACGGAAAAGAATGCTTATGTACGTCACGAGAGATACGCGTGGCAGAAATTTTTTGAAGCGTCGAGTGTTTCTCTTTTCTTTTTCATTTCTCTTTGCTTTATAACGTACCACTATTATACAAGAGCAGTTTTTCACGTTATTTCAATCACGACACGCTTTATGGAACTCCCTGAAAAAGGAAAATAAAAATCATCAAAAGCTTCTTTTATTAAAAACTATTACCACTGACAGAAATCCAAATATCGTTTGATAGCCGAAAGAAAATTCTAAATGAATGAAAGAAAATATACATATAAAAATTTATGGGGATACTCGAGTTAAAGAATATCATCAATTTTAAATAACATACCCCGACTTACTCGTAAAACGTAAAAATTACGATCTATTAAATGAAACGGTAAAACGAAATGGATAGTATACGGAATAAACCATGCAACTTGATTACCTTTAGATGTGTAACCATTTCAACATTTCAGAAGAAAAATTTTGATTTAAATGTATTACGTATAGTTAGCGACCCTATTTATTATATAAATAATTTAAAACGCAAAATGAAAATTTATTGACTAAAGAATGTAATAAAGAATCGATATATCATCAGTAACGAATCATTTTTTGATGGAAACTATTCGTCTCGAACTCGTTTCATTTTCAAGCACTACTCGTAAATTGAATTTCCATGAATTTTATCGCGAAAGAGACATTACGTTTATTAGCTTGGAACGGCATCAAGGAAGAAATAAAAAGGAAAAGAAAAAAAAAAAAGGAAAAAGACTAGAAAAGCTCTCAAACGAAACATTCAACGTTGTTAACCATGGTCTACCTCGTATTATCACCATAACCATAGTTTGAAATTTAAATACACAAACACACGGAGAATACTTTATTATTTTTAAATCCTCATCTAGAATCCGTGTTATCGTGAACGCGAAACAGACGAGATTTTATTTACCAGAGAATTTTCAAGAGATTTCTTCACCGTTTTAAGTTTATCTGTGATAATGTAACATTAACTTTCTAGTCAACTTATAATATAGAAGATATATATATATATATACATATGAGTGTACGAGTACATACATCTCACCCATTCGAAAGTTTTCTCAAGAGTCTTTTTAAAGACGAGCTCACACGTTTCTTCGAGTCACCTGTCTCGACGTCGAGTCCACCACATTCCGAAGCTCGTACCTGCTGTTACGATATTCAAAAAAAAAAAAGAAGCAGGTAAAAGAAAAAGAGAAGCGTCCGATGCGTGTCTGGTGTTAAGAAGTCGTTAAGTCGGTTCTCCGTTTCCGAGTCTAACCTGCGTTAGTTTAACAATGAAAGGGCGTTGACGAACTCGGCAGGATATCAACACACTTTTGCCGAAAAGTCATCGAGATATTCGAAAAGCTTTTCTTCCATTTTGAGCGGATAATTGGTTAAAAGCCGAGAAAGAAAACAAAAAAGAACTGCCGAAAGTGAGACATAATTTTTCTTTGATCTATCCTGTCGACACGTTTTTCTTCCATTTTCTAACAGAATTACTCTAAATTTTATTCTTATATCGGTGTATATCAAAATCTCTATAAAGATTTAATTCGATCATCATTAAACAGGAATTACGTTTATTGTACTCTCTATGATAATTTAAAAAGGAGTTTCATAAATCATGTGAAATTTTACATATTACACGTATATTGTAGAGTATTTCCTTAGTAAGTGCCAACTGTATCTTGATTATTGGGTAACGACGGGAAAGAGAAAATGGATTATTCGTGACGTCAGAATAAACGTCCGCTAATTAGAATAATTTCGATCATTATAACAGAATTCTCGGGTAATGAGAGAGTAAAGTTAAGTTCAAATGACAGGAGTGAAAGTTTCATATATAATTATCGGACATAATCATTCTCCGTCGTTCTAACGAAATCATTGAAATTCTGAGGCCGAAATACAAATGGAAATGGACAGGAAATAAGTCTCCCTGGATGCATGGCGTGCGGTGAGACTTAAAAAAGAGAAGTAAGAGAGAGAGAGAGAGAGAGAGAGAGAGAGAGAGAGAGAGAGAGAGAGAGAGAGAAACAGAAAAAAAACAAAAAATGAAGAAAGAATTTCAAGCTTATATTCTCTTCTCGAATTTTAACAGATACGTTTGTGCTTGATTCTTATTTGATAATATTCTTATTTATTATTCTTTATTTTCTTTATTCATTCGATCTCTTCATTTTCTTTATTCCTCTTATTTTTTATTAGATTATTTTTTAATTTGATAATATTCTTATTTGATACCACATATAATATATATCAAGGTATTATCGAATACGTCGTATTACGTCACGCGGTTAATTCAATCAAAATTTTTCTTTTTAATTTCTTTCGATCGACGAATAAAAAAATATCTCAATTGAAAAGAAGATTTGTCTCCAAATTAAAAATTCTTTAACGTCTTTAAAGTTGCAGATAAAAAATCGCGTTGCTCATCCTCGGTCATATCCGCGTAATGCGATCTGACCTCGTCAACTTCGTCACATGGTTAATTCAATCAAAATTTTTCTATTTAATTTCTTTCGATCGACGAATAAAAAAATATCTCCATTGAAAAGAACATTTGTTTCCAAATTAAAAATTCTTTAATATCTTTAAAGTTGTAGATAAAAAATCGCGTTGCTCATCCTCGGTCATATCCGCATAATGCGATCTGACCTCGTCAACTTCGTCACATGGTTAATTCAATCAAAATTTTTCTATTTAATTTCTTTCGATCTACGAATAAAAAAATATCTCCATTGAAAAGAAGATTTGTCTCCAAATTAAAAATTCTTTAACGTCTTTAAAGTTGTAGATAAAAAATCGCGTTGCTCATCCTCGGTCATATCCGCGTAA